>NC_136243.1:33607500-33765000 GCF_053564925.1 Oryzias latipes | reverse complement strand
TGAACAGACAACATGTGGTCAAAGGAGCTCTCCATGCAGGTGAAAGGAGCCATCATTAAGCTGAGAACACAGAAAAAAAACATGCCAGAAATTGCTACAGTATTAGGAGTGGCAAAATCAACAGTGTGGTACATCCTGAGAAAGAAAGAAAGCACTGGTGAACTCAGCAACGCAAAAAGACCTGGACGTCCACCGAAGACAACAGTGGTGGATGATGGCAGAATCATTTCCATGGTAAAGAGGAATCCGTTCACAACAGCCAACCAAGTGAACAACACTCTCCAGGAGGTTGGCTTATCAATATCCAAGTCTACCATCAAAAGAAGACTGCATGAAAGTAGATACAGAGGCTACACTGCAAGATGCAAGCCACTCATAAGCCTCAAGAATAGGAAGGCTAGATTGGACTTTGCTAAAAAGCATCTAAAAAAGTTCTGGAAAAACATTCTTTGGACAGATGAAACCAAATCAGCCTCTACCAGAATGATGGCAAGAGAAAAGTATGGAGAAGGCGTGGAGAAGCTCCTGATCCAAAGCACACTACATCATCAGTAAAACACTGTGGAGGCAGTGTGATGGTCTGGGCCTGCATGGCTGCTAGTGGCACTGGGACACTAGTGTTTATTGATGACGTGACACAGGACAGAAGCAGTCCAATGAATTCTGAGGTGTTCAGAGACAGACTGTCTGCGCAGATCCAGGTGAATGCAGCCAAACTGATTGGGCAGCGTTTCATAATACAGATGGACAACGACCCAAAACATACAGCCAAAGCAACTCAGGAGTTTATTAAAGCAATGAAGTGGAATATTCTTGAATGGCCAAGTCAGTCACCTGATCTTAACCCAATTGAGCAGCATTTCACTTGTTGAAGACTAAACTTCAGACAGAAAGGCCCACAAACAAACAGCAACTGAAAGCCGCTGCAGTAAAGGCCTGGCAGAGCATTCAGAAGGAGAAAACCCAGCATCTGGTGATGTCCATGAGTTCAAGACATCAGGATGTCATTCCCAACAAAGGCTTTTCAACCAAATATTAGTAATGACCCTTTTGTTTTCAGTTATTTCATTTGTCCAATTACTTACGAGCCCATGAAATGAAGGGATTGTGTTTAAAAAATGCTTTAGTTTTTCACATTTTTATGCAATCTTTTTGTCCAACCCATGGAATAAAAGCTGAAAGTCTGCACTTCAATGGCATCTGAGTTGTTTTATTTAAAATTCACTGTGGTAATGTGCAGAAACTAAATGAGAAAAAAATGTGTCTCTGTCCAAATATTTATGCTCCTGACTGTATGAAGTAATGAGAAAAAACCTCTGAAACACTCTGTTGATCTTAAAAACAATTTGATGTTTTTTTCTTTATTCTTAATGTTTTTAAAGAGATCTTTTCACCAACAGACACTTTATAAAAATATTTCTTCTTGGGCCCATTTGGAAATAGTTCATCGTTTTGCCATTAAGGCACTGACCTGCAGAGAAATCTGACTTAATGAAAGCTCTGCTGTTGAGACCAGAGCAACAGCTCCAACAAACACAACAAGCAGGGTTCAGCTCTGCAGAGACCTTATCACAACACTAATGGAGCGTTTGCTGAATTCACACTGACAGTAAGTGTGCTCTCATTTCTTTATTTCTATGTAATTGCATCTCAGAGGATGCGTGTGGGAACATGCATGTGCAGAAATGTCTGTTTTCTGGGGTGTTTGTTTACAGAAGTGCACAACACAAACAGCTCATCGCTTCAGTATCCAAGCGTCCACTGTGAAGACATGGCAGGAGTCAGCAGCTCCCCTCTGCTCGCGCAGTTTGGCTCCTGCGTGCACATGAATGCCACCGCCGTCACACGTGCAGAAGTCAGTCTGTTGGTTGACATCACCTCTGAGGAAGCTAATCCTTTTAGCTCCGCTGTGGTGGCAGGTGTGCTTAAGTGCCTGTTTCCATTGAATGACTTTGAATTTTACCTGAAGCTTGATTAGGCCAAATCATTTTAGACCTTTGCTAATGTTTACCAAAGGCTGAGAAGTCTGATGGACTAAGAGGCAGGAAGGCAGCACAAAAGTCCTCGCAGGATTTGGTTTGGCATAAAACTTTGACTTTCATCTCCAATTCATAGAGTTGATTACTAGATAAGTAAAAGTTAAGTTAAATTAATGTCCTTAGATTGCTCACTAATCTAACACAAACAAATAAGCATAAAACTCTATAAAACTCTGAGAACCATGAATTCCTTTCAAGCTTCATTAAACTATTAAAACACAGCATCCACGAAAGGTCTAGTCATGTGACTGTTTACTTCTTTTTTTTTTTTTTACTTTAACCCTTGTGCTATCTTAGATGACCCCACCCTTCCATTGACGTGTTCTCCCTACCATGACAAAGGTGGATAAAGGTGGAAAGATTTCATGTAATCCATGGACACCAGTGAAGATCACAAATCATTGAAGAAAAAAGGTTCAGAGCACCGTCTAGTGGGGTCTAGATCAGCGGTCCCCAACCTTTATTGCGGCACGGACCGGTTTGATGTCTGGCAAAATTCTCATGGACCAGTACGTTATATGTGGCGGACAAACACTATAACAACGCTGCAACAAAGGCAGAGACACGTGATAAGACATACTCTGCACTTTTCTTTTGACACGTTACTTGTACATTGTAACATTGTACATCGCACAGGTGTTATCATCCTCTCCCCTTCATACACTCATGGTGCTAAAAAGAAGTAAACACAACAGGAAGAAATAACTACGGGTGAAACAACATAACTGCCAAATGAAAGGACCCATAGGGAAAAAGAAACACCCGTGCTCAACCCTATTTTGACCAAAGCAGGGATTGATTTAATTCCCTGTGATGCCAGCCCTGACAGTAACCCCTGCAGCCTGCGGAACTCCGACAGCAGACCAAATGTTTACGTGACCGACACTACAGTACAACAAAGTGACATGATTTGACCTGCATGAAAACTGTGGTATTTTCTAAACATAATAATAAACACGAATTAAAGCTACAAGTAGCATTTAGCGGGCCCGAGCACGTGCGACCGCATGGCACGAGCGACCGCCCCGTGAGCAACGCCCTGCTCGAGCCATTCTCGTCGTTTTTTCTTGTCCATTCTGGAGCTCCAAGCTATTGTTAATACGACAGCAGCCTGGGGGGGGGGGGGGGGCTGTAATCTGTTGCCTTAAGGGACAAAGACTTTTGCATATAGCATGAAAAAAATTCAAGCAATGATGATAATTGCTATCACTGTCCCTAAGGATGAGAACAATAGAACTCATTCAATTTCCACTACAATGTCTAGATGAGTGTCAGCTATGTCTGATAACTTGGCCAATTAGCTGGACCGGGATCTTGCAAAGTGCAGGTGGTTTAACGTCCAGTGTAATGAGTCTGTGGACGGCAACAGTACAGCATAGCTTTTGGTTTCCACAAGAGAAGAACTCCTGACACATCTGCCCTAACAGACAACTACAAGAGGAGTTGAAATGTATAACACGGTGAAGGAGTTTTTGTGCAGAAAAAGGTACAATTAGAAAAGCTGGTAGCAGTGACTGCAGATGGGACTCCTGCTATGATCAATAGACAAACAGGTTTCATCACTCACTGTAAAGCTGACCCAGACTTTCCAAAATGTCTGCATTACTGCTGCGTCATTCACCAGCAGGCCTTATGTGCAGAAGTGATTGGCTCTGGACATATAATGACTCTTATTCTGAAAATCGTAAACAACCTCAGCTGCAAAGCAAAACAGCACAGGATTTTTAAGGTGCTATTGGAGGAGATGTCTGTTGAATATGGTGAATATGAACATTGTGAATCTGAACTTGCATTCTTGACTGACATTACTGGAAAACTAAACCACTTGATCTGCGAGCTGCAAGACAATGGCAAAACTATTTTTTTTTGACCAGCCTGCCTGAGCCAGTGTTTTTCTTGTGGGGATCTTTTCTGCCAGGGCTTGTCAGCTTGGTCAGTGGATGTTGCTGCAGTTGTCTCCCTTGCTGGGACAGCTGGAGTTAAACACAGCAGCTCACGGCTCTGAAGTGGACCCCGTTGCTGTCCCAGTCTGGATGGGCACTGTGGCGATGTTCCAATGGCCAGGCTGGCTCCTGGTATAAAGAGATTCCCAAATACCATTTCCTAACCGCAGAGCCAAGGATGTGTTTACATGTTTAGGTCAAAAATGTGATGGACAGCTTCATGTTGTCTAAACATGCCACCCTGTTATTAATCCAGTTGATATGGTTCTCCATCTGTGTCTAGGTGATAGAAAAGCATTTTTTTTTATATTTACAGCTCTAAGCAAACAAACAGTTGTCTATATAAAAGAGCTTTTACAATTGTGCACTTTTAGCAGGTCTCTGAGTTCATGTGACCAATGTATGGTGGATTTTCACAGACCTTGTTTAAAACTGAAGGTGAGAGAGACTTAGAGAAATGGCTTCATTGTTCTGGAGTTCTTTGTTTCATCCACAGAAGAGTAGAATTGGTGATTGATTTTGAAAAGCTGCTGAAAAAAGTATCTTTTCAAATTGCAATTTCTAACTTGGGTTTTACATTTTGTGTTCCATTTTTTGTGCTTTATTTGGGAAGCATTTGTTATTTGTTTGGTGTTTTTAAGGTTCTGCAAATATACACATCATTTTTTAGAGACATTTGTTATCAGTTGTGTTTGTTGATTTGTAGTTTAATTTCATTGGATGTATAGATGTCGTGTGGGGGGGAGGCTCGACAGCAGGTAGGACCCAGGCGCAGAGACGGGAGGCAAACGGGTTCAGGGCAAGTGGGTTTATTTAACTAACAAAAAGCGCTGCAGAGCAGGATGACAAAACTAAAAACAAAAACTTACTGTGGCATGGCAAGGGACATGGACGCCAGACAAGAAGACGTGATCAACATGAGCAGAAGTTAATGGACCAGCACAGGAGGAAGGCAGAGACAAGACTTATATACAGACAGGGCAGACAAGACACAGGTGAACACGATTAGGGCAGATGGGGACCAAAGGAAGTAAAACTCAAAAACATGACAAGACAGGAAACCTTTCAAAATAAAACAGGAAACAGAACCAAACAAGACAGAACAAGAACTAAAGCGAAAAAAAAGACAACAAACTGAAACCATGACAATAGAAAGGAAAAGAAGTTCAAACATTGATTATAAAAAAGGATATAAGAGATAAAAAAAAAAGAAAAAGGAAAAGAAAAAAGATAAAATATTGATTTAATTGCATTTTGAATGAATAAAAAACAATGATTAATAGAATCAGAAATCAGAAAAAGTTTTATTGCCAGGTTCAGTAGAGCGCACTTTACAAAACGAGGAATTTGACTTGGTGTATAGTGCAATTAAGAATAAGTTAAAAATTAAGTTAACAACAACAACACACTATATACAGTAGAGTAAGGTGAATTAAAGTGGGAGCACAGATGGGCTGGGATGGTGGGGCCTGTAAGTGGCACCGACAGTCCTTTGGTGGGCGGGGGGGGGGGGGGGGGGGAGGGGGGTCACCTGGGGGAGTTGGGGTTCTGTTCTGTTCTGCAGTGGGGAAGAAGCTGTTCTTGTGGCGCGAGGTCCTGGTCCTGATGGACCGGAGCCTCTTGCCAGAAGGGAGGGGCCGAAAGAGATTATGTCCTGGATGAGAGGGGTTGGCTACAATCCTGGCTGCCCGCCTCCAGGTCCTGGAGATGTGCAGCTCCTGGAGAGACGGGAGGTGGCAGCCGATCACCTTCTCTGCTGAGTGGATGACGCGTTGCAGCTTGGCCTTGTCTCTGGCCGTGGCCGCAGCGAACCAGACTGTGATGGAGGACGTGAGGGTGGATTCGATGATGGCGGTGTAAAAGTCTACCAGCATCTTTTCAGGGAGGTTAAACTTCTTCAGCTGCCTCAGGAAGTACATCCTCTGCTGGACCTTCTTAGTGATGGAGCTGATGTTCTGCTCCCACTTGAGGTCCTGGCTGATGATGGTTCCCAGGAAGCAGAAGGACTCCACAGAGGTCACCGGGGAGTCACAGAGGATGACAGGGGGGAGGGGGGCTGGGGCCTTCCTGAAGTCCACTGTCATCTCCACTGTCTTCAGAGCATTAAGCTCCAGGTTGTTAGCGCTGCACTATGACACCAGCCTGGCTATTTCACTCCTGTAGGCCGACTCATCTCCGTCAGAGATGAGGCCGATGAGTGTGGTGTCGTCAGCAAACTTCAGGAGTTTGACAGACAGGTGACCAGCTGTGCAGCTGTTTGTGTACAGGGAGAGTAACAGGGGTGAAAGGACACAGCCCTGGGGGGATCCGGTGCTTGTGGTCCGAGTATCTGAGACGAGCTTCCCCAGCCTCACATACTGCTGTCTGTCCGTCAGGAAGTCTGTGATCCACCTGCAGGTGGAGTCAGGCACATTCATCTTGGAGAGTTTTTAATACTAAGTCTAGACAGATTTAACACAGGTTTTTGGATGAAAAAGGATTTTTTATAAATCATCTGTTACACTTTTAAGTCTGAAAAAAATATGGAAGGCAGCAAACACAGATCCCTACCGTTTTTAATTTTTTTGTGCTGATATTTGAAAGATAAGTTATGCAAAAAAATAGGTGTTTGCAGTTTTGCCTAAAAAGACGTTTTCGGACCTTTTTGGATCAAATGTTGTCTAAAAGTTCACCTGTAACTTCAATCATTCTGAATTTTTTTAGGAAAACTAAACCACTTCAACTGTGATCTGCAAGGCAATGGTAAAACTATATTTTTTATGGAACAGCCTGCAGTGTTTCTTGTGGGGATCTTTTCTGCCAGGGCTTGCCGGCTTGGTCGGTGGTTGTTGCTGTTACCAATCCAGTTGATATGGTTCTCCATCTGTATCTAAGTGATATAATCAGAATCAGAATCGTTTATTGTCATTGTACATGGGGATACAATGAAATTGCAGCAGCCTTGGAGTGAAGGAGTTACATAAAATAAAAATAAAAATAGAATAGAAAAAGAAATACTGTATTTACAACTCTTAACAAAAAATGAACAATATGGACAGAAACTGTTAAATATTAAATATTTGTGAATAAAATAGAATGGAATTACATGAGTTGCTGTGAGCACAGCTTAATAAATATCAAGTTATTGCACAGTGACCCAGTTAGACAGTCAGGATATTGCACGCATTGTAGTAAAATTAGAGTGAGGTGTGGTTGGTGGACGTATGTGCATTCCGTATGATAATTGCCTGTGGAAAAAAGCTGTTTCTTAGTCTGTTTGTCCTGGTTCTGATGGACCTGTACCTCCTTCCAGAGGGCAGCAGTTCAAACAGAGGGAAAGCAGAATGGGTGGAGTTAGTGGTGATGCTAGTCACTCTGCTGAGGCAGCGAGACTGGTAAATGTCCTTCAGTGAGGGGAGGGGGCAGCCGATGATCCTCTGCGCTGTCTTTACCACTCTCTGGAGGCTCTGCCGTTCTGCTTCAGTGCAGTGGGAAAACCACACTTTGATGCCATAGGACAGAATGCTCTCAATGGTTGAGCGGTAGAACGTTACCAGCAGCTCCTGGCTGACGTCGTTCCTCCTAAGTTTTCTCAGGAAGTGCAGGCGTTGCTGGGCCTTCCTGATGACAGTCATGGTGTTGTTAGACCATGTGAGGTCAGCAGAGATGGTGGTGCCCAGGAGGGTGAAGCTGTGGACCCTCTCCACACAGTTTCCATCGATGTAGAGTGGGGGTGGATCTGTTCTGTTTTTTCTGAAGTCCAGGATGATCTCCTTGGTCTTGGTGGTGTTCAGGATGAGGTTATTAGCCTGACACCACCTTGAGAGTTTCAGGACTTCGTCTCTGTAGGCCGTCTCGTCGTCCCCAGAGATCAGCCCCACCACAGTAGTGTCGTCTGCAAACTTCACCACGGTGTTGCTGGTTTGGGCTGGTCTGCAGTCTGCTGTGTACAGTGTATACAGCAGAGGACTCAGCACACATCCCTGTGTGGAGCCTGTGCTCAGCGTCCGGGTGGAGGAGAGGTGGGGGTCAAGTTTGACTGTCTGTGGTCTGTTTGTCAGGAAGTCCTTGATCCACGAGCAGGTGAGTGGGTGGAGTCCTAGTTCAGACAGTTTGTTGACCAGAATGTCAGGAATGATTGTGTTAAAGGCTGAGCTATAGTCCACAAAGAGCATCCTGGCGTAGGTGTCTCTGTGTTCCAGGTGGCTCAGCGCAGTGTGGAGGGTGATGGAAATGGCATCATCCGTTGATCTGTTTGCTTTGTAAGCAAACTGGTGGGGGACGAAGATTGGAGGGAGGGAGTCTTTGATGTGTCCCAGGAGCAGCCGCTCCAGACACTTTGTGATGACAGCAGTGAGTGCAACTGGGCGGAAGTCCGTGAGGAAGGCTGTGGATGAGGACTTTTTGGGTATCGGGATGATAGTGGATGACTTCAGGCAAGCAGGGATGAAAGCCTGAGCTAGCGACAGGTTGAAGATTTTTGTGAAGACCTGGGAGAGTTGATCGGCGCAGGCCCGCAGAACCTTTCCGGGAACTCCATCAGGTCCCGCCGCTTTCCTGGGGTTTACCCTGCTGAACATCCGTGCCATCCGTGCCACGTCCATAAAGGCATTGTTTTTATATTTAGAGCTCTAAGCAACCAAACAGTTGTCTATATAAAAGAGCTTTTACAATTGTGCACTTTTAGCAGGCTGAAAAAATTATCTTTTTAAAATTGCCATTTCAAATTTGGGTTTTAAATTTTGTGTTCCATTTTTCTGTGCTTGTATTGGAAGGATTTGTTATTATTTTGTTTAAAAGTGCTACATATTGTATATACACATAATTTATTTAGAGAAATTTGCTATACGTTGTGTTTTTTGGTTTTGTAGTTTAATTTCATTGGATTTATATTAAGGAAAAGAAGTTGCAGCATTGATTAAAAAAGGATAAAAGAGACATTTACTGTCTAAGTCTTATGTTACATCTGTAGAACTGTACTGAGAGTTGGGTTTTGTTTTGGAGCACATTCATATGTTTTGTTTGTAAAAAAAAAAGATAAAATATTAGGTTAATTGCATTTTACATGACTAGAAAAGCAATGATTATTCATAAAAATCTATGAAAGACATACAAAACAAATTAAAAAGCAGTCTGCCCTCCCTCTTGTGTCTAAACTCTTGTCACCTCACTTCTGGGTTAGTTAGCATATGAACTGGCAGCTGGTGTGTGTGTGTGTGGGGGGGGGGGGGGGGGGGGTTGAAATTTGACTCCAGCAACAGGGATGATTGAGGAGCAGGCTGCAGCATGAGGAAAAGACTTAAGCATGTAAGAGGAAATGACATCCTACAGTTGACCAGTTCATTTTATATCTGTAAAGAATATTCAAGAAGCATTTATACATGTTCAGCTATATGCGTGTGAAACTTGGTGTGGATATTTGAAGCATAAGTAATTTTAAAACACACTTGTTTGGAGTCCAGACGGAAAAAGCACAGGTTTTGGGATGAATCAGGATTTTTTTTAAATCATCTGTTTCACCTGGACTTCTGAAAAAAATATGGAAGGCAGCAAACACAGATCCCTACATTTGAAAAAATAAATGGTGTTGATATATGATGATTAAGTTATGAAAAAAAATAGGTGTTTGTAGTTTTGCCTAAAAAGACGTTTTCGGACCTTTTTGGATGTAATGCTCTCTAAGATGTCACCTGTAACTTCAATCATTCTGAATTTTTTTAGGAAGCAGTAGCACATAAATGCCTATGAAAGTTGAATTCTTGGTGCTGATAACCTAAACAGAATTTATGCTAAAAATCTTTGTTCAGTCCAAAATTTCATTAAAAAAATCAAGTGATGAAGTTTCTCGTAGACCCTATAGTGTTACATATCAAAGCTGGAGGTTATTAAAGGCATCTAATTCTGAAATCTCAGCTTCCTGAGACAAACGGCTGATTTATAATAAATTTCTATTATTTGGGTGCACATAATCGACCACTTCCTGTTACGCAGGCACCGTCAGGTGTACACCCATGAAACTTTACATGATGAGAGAGGACCCTTCTGAATATCTCAAGTTTTAATTTCATGCACATCGGACAAAGCAAAGAGAAAATACAGGGCAGAATGTGCCCAATGCAATAACTAGGTGGCGCTATAGAGCTCGTCCAAGATTGTCATATCCATGGGTTCAGAATAGAAGCTTCATCATATCCATTGAATTTCAGTGAGATTGGACAAGGAATGTGCACGTGAGAGCAACTTTTGTGTGCATAGCGAGATGCCCAACTTTGCCGCTCTGTCACGACCACACCCCCGCATTGAAAGTTATGTTTTTTTATCAGAGTAAACTTCAATGGCTTTTCAACAGGTGGACGTCATTTTCAGGTGTGTCGGCTCATCCTACTCGGAGCAGTGATGCTCCAAGTCAAACATGTCATTTCCTCTTGCCAGCAGGTGGCGCTACACTTTTTCCAGATTCTTTCACTGCAGATGTGTTCAGAGTCAGACTACAATCATGCATATCAATTTTTGATCAGATTGGATTATGCATGGCTGAGTTATGGCCATTTTTCTTTTCATGGCGTGTTTTCGAAACAACGTCGAATTTCTACGCGCCGCCACGGTCACAAACTTCTGTAAAAACTTAAAAGCTTTGCAATTTAACATCGGACATGTGTCTAGTTTACAAAACCAAAGTTTGGAGTCATTATTCACAAATCTCTAGGAGGAGTTCGTTCTAGAAGGAGGCCTGCAAATGTCCAAAATAGAGCAAAAATGACATATTGACATCAATATAGCAGACTTCCTGTGCGACTGACAGCTTGGTACCTACAGACTTTTTTGTAGGTTTCCATCTGATGAACATGCCCTGAAAAAATCAAGCTTGTACGTTAAAGCGTATGCGGGGCGTCGGGACAAAAGTCAGTGTAGGTGGCGCTGTCGAGCCATTTTTGCGCACCCATGCCAATTTCTCATAAAATACGAAATTTTTCGCGACCCCTGATGTGTGTGCCAAATTTGGTGAGTTTTGGGGTATGTTAAAGGCCTCAAAAATGCGATTCTTCCGGCAGAAGAAAAATAATAATAATAATTAAAGCTACAAGTAGCATTTAGCGGGCCCGAGCACGTGCGACCGCATGGCACGAGCGACCGCCCCGTGAGCAACGCCCTGCTCGAGCCATTCTCGTCGTTTTTTCTTGTCCATTCTGGAACTCCAAGCTATTGTTAATACGACAGCAGCCTGGGGGGGGGGGGGGGGGGGGGGGCTGTAATCTGTTGCCTTAAGGGACAAAGACTTTTGCATATAGCATGAAAAAAATTCAAGCAATGATGATAATTGCTATCACTGTCCCTAAGGATGAGAACAATAGAACTCATTCAATTTCCACTACAATGTCTAGATGAGTGTCAGCTATGTCTGATAACTTGGCCAATTAGCTGGACCGGGATCTTGCAAAGTGCAGGTGGTTAACGTCCAGTGTAATGAGTCTGTGGACGGCAACAGTACAGCATAGCTTTTGGTTTCCACAAGAGAAGAACTCCTGACACATCTGCCCTAACAGACAACTACAAGAGGAGTTGAAATGTATAACACGGTGAAGGAGTTTTTGTGCAGAAAAAGGTACAATTAGAAAAGCTGGTAGCAGTGACTGCAGATGGGACTCCTGCTATGATCAATAGACAAACAGGTTTCATCACTCACTGTAAAGCTGACCCAGACTTTCCAAAATGTCTGCATTACTGCTGCGTCATTCACCAGCAGGCCTTATGTGCAGAAGTGATTGGCTCTGGACATATAATGACTCTTATTCTGAAAATCGTAAACAACCTCAGCTGCAAAGCAAAACAGCACAGGATTTTTAAGGTGCTATTGGAGGAGATGTCTGTTGAATATGGTGAATATGAACATTGTGAATCTGAACTTGCATTCTTGACTGACATTACTGGAAAACTAAACCACTTGATCTGCGAGCTGCAAGACAATGGCAAAACTATTTTTTTTTGACCAGCCTGCCTGAGCCAGTGTTTTTCTTGTGGGGATCTTTTCTGCCAGGGCTTGTCAGCTTGGTCAGTGGATGTTGCTGCAGTTGTCTCCCTTGCTGGGACAGCTGGAGTTAAACACAGCAGCTCACGGCTCTGAAGTGGACCCCGTTGCTGTCCCAGTCTGGATGGGCACTGTGGCGATGTTCCAATGGCCAGGCTGGCTCCTGGTATAAAGAGATTCCCAAATACCATTTCCTAACCGCAGAGCCAAGGATGTGTTTACATGTTTAGGTCAAAAATGTGATGGACAGCTTCATGTTGTCTAAACATGCCACCCTGTTATTAATCCAGTTGATATGGTTCTCCATCTGTGTCTAGGTGATAGAAAAGCATTTTTTTTTATATTTACAGCTCTAAGCAAACAAACAGTTGTCTATATAAAAGAGCTTTTACAATTGTGCACTTTTAGCAGGTCTCTGAGTTCATGTGACCAATGTATGGTGGATTTTCACAGACCTTGTTTAAAACTGAAGGTGAGAGAGACTTAGAGAAATGGCTTCATTGTTCTGGAGTTCTTTGTTTCATCCACAGAAGAGTCGAATTGGTGATTGATTTTGAAAAGCTGCTGAAAAAAGTATCTTTTCAAATTGCAATTTCTAACTTGGGTTTTACATTTTGTGTTCCATTTTTTGTGCTTTATTTGGGAAGCATTTGTTATTTGTTTGGTGTTTTTAAGGTTCTGCAAATATACACATCATTTTTTAGAGACATTTGTTATCAGTTGTGTTTGTTGATTTGTAGTTTAATTTCATTGGATGTATAGATGTCGTGTGGGGGGGAGGCTCGACAGCAGGTAGGACCCAGGCGCAGAGACGGGAGGCAAACGGGTTCAGGGCAAGTGGGTTTATTTAACTAACAAAAAGCGCTGCAGAGCAGGATGACAAAACTAAAAACAAAAACTTACTGTGGCATGGCAAGGGACATGGACGCCAGACAAGAAGACGTGATCAACATGAGCAGAAGTTAATGGACCAGCACAGGAGGAAGGCAGAGACAAGACTTATATACAGACAGGGCAGACAAGACACAGGTGAACACGATTAGGGCAGATGGGGACCAAAGGAAGTAAAACTCAAAAACATGACAAGACAGGAAACCTTTCAAAATAAAACAGGTAACAGAACCAAACAAGACAGAACAAGAACTAAAGCGAAAAAAAAGACAACAAACTGAAACCATGACAATAGAAAGGAAAAGAAGTTCAAACATTGATTATAAAAAAGGATATAAGAGATAAAAAAAAGAAAAAGGAAAAGAAAAAAGATAAAATATTGATTTAATTGCATTTTGAATGAATAAAAAACAATGATTAATAGAATCAGAAATCAGAAAAAGTTTTATTGCCAGGTTCAGTAGAGCGCACTTTACAAAACGAGGAATTTGACTTGGTGTATAGTGCAATTAAGAATAAGTTAAAAATTAAGTTAACAACAACAACACACGATATACAGTAGAGTAAGGTGAATTAAAGTGGGAGCACAGATGGGCTGGGATGGTGGGGCCTGTAAGTGGCACCGACAGTCCTTTGGTGGGCGGGGGGGGGGGGGGGGGGTCACCTGGGGGAGTTGGGGTACTGTTCAGCAGGCTGACTGCAGTGGGGAAAAAGCTGTTCTTGTGGCGCGAGGTCCTGGTCCTGATGGACCGGAGCCTCTTGCCAGAAGGGAGGGGCCGAAAGAGATTATGTCCTGGATGAGAGGGGTTGGCTACAATCCTGGCTGCCCGCCTCCAGGTCCTGGAGATGTGCAGCTCCTGGAGAGACGGGAGGTGGCAGCCGATCACCTTCTCTGCTGAGTGGATGACGCGTTGCAGCTTGGCCTTGTCTCTGGCCGTGGCCGCAGCAAACCAGACTGTGATGGAGGACGTGAGGGTGGATTCGATGATGGCGGTGTAAAAGTCTACCAGCATCTTTTCAGGGAGGTGAAACTTCTTCAGCTGCCTCAGGAAGTACATCCTCTGCTGGACCTTCTTAGTGATGGAGCTGATGTTCTGCTCCCACTTGAGGTCCTGGCTGATGATGGTTCCCAGGAAGCAGAAGGACTCCACAGAGGTCACCGGGGAGTCACAGAGGATGACAGGGGGGAGGGGGGCTGGGGCCTTCCTGAAGTCCACTGTCATCTCCACTGTCTTCAGAGCATTAAGCTCCAGGTTGTTAGCGCTGCACTATGACACCAGCCTGGCTATTTCACTCCTGTAGGCCGACTCATCTCCGTCAGAGATGAGGCCGATGAGTGTGGTGTCGTCAGCAAACTTCAGGAGTTTGACAGACAGGTGACCAGCTGTGCAGCTGTTTGTGTACAGGGAGAGTAACAGGGGTGAAAGGACACAGCCCTGGGGGGATCCGGTGCTTGTGGTCCGAGTATCTGAGACGAGCTTCCCCAGCCTCACATACTGCTGTCTGTCCGTCAGGAAGTCTGTGATCCACCTGCAGGTGGAGTCAGGCACATTCATCTTGGAGAGTTTTTAATACTAAGTCTAGACAGATTTAACACAGGTTTTTGGATGAAAAAGGATTTTTTATAAATCATCTGTTACACTTTTAAGTCTGAAAAAAATATGGAAGGCAGCAAACACAGATCCCTACCGTTTTTAATTTTTTTGTGCTGATATTTGAAAGATAAGTTATGCAAAAAAATAGGTGTTTGCAGTTTTGCCTAAAAAGACGTTTTCGGACCTTTTTGGATCAAATGTTGTCTAAAAGTTCACCTGTAACTTCAATCATTCTGAATTTTTTTAGGAAAACTAAACCACTTCAACTGTGATCTGCAAGGCAATGGTAAAACTATATTTTTTATGGAACAGCCTGCAGTGTTTCTTGTGGGGATCTTTTCTGCCAGGGCTTGCCGGCTTGGTCGGTGGTTGTTGCTGTTACCAATCCAGTTGATATGGTTCTCCATCTGTGTCTAAGTGATAAAATCAGAATCAGAATCGTTTATTGTCATTGTACATGGGGATACAATGAAATTGCAGCAGCCTTGGAGTGAAGGAGTTACATAAAATAAAAATAAAAATAGAATAGAAAAAGAAATACTGTATTTACAACTCTTAACAAAAAATGAACAATATGGACAGAAACTGTTAAATATTAAATATTTGTGAATAAAATAGAATGGAATTACATGAGTTGCTGTGAGCACAGCTTAATAAATATCAAGTTATTGCACAGTGACCCGGTTAGACAGTCAGGATATTGCACGTATTGTAGTAAAATTAGAGTGAGGTGTGGTTGGTGGACGTATGTGCATTCCGTATGATAATTGCCTGTGGAAAAAAGCTGTTTCTTAGTCTGTTTGTCCTGGTTCTGATGGACCTGTACCTCCTTCCAGAGGGCAGCAGTTCAAACAGAGGGAAAGCAGAATGGGTGGAGTTAGTGGTGATGCTAGTCACTCTGCTGAGGCAGCGAGACTGGTAAATGTCCTTCAGTGAGGGGAGGGGGCAGCCGATGATCCTCTGCGCTGTCTTTACCACTCTCTGGAGACTCTGCCGTTCTGCTTCAGTGCAGTGGGAAAACCACACTGTGATGCCATAGGACAGAATGCTCTCAATGGTTGAGCGGTAGAACGTTACCAGCAGCTCCTGGCTGACGTCGTTCCTCCTAAGTTTTCTCAGGAAGTGCAGGCGTTGCTGGGCCTTCCTGATGACAGTCATGGTGTTGTTAGACCATGTGAGGTCAGCAGAGATGGTGGTGCCCAGGAGGGTGAAGCTGTGGACCCTCTCCACACAGTTTCCATCGATGTAGAGTGGGGGTGGATCTGTTCTGTTTTTTCTGAAGTCCAGGATGATCTCCTTGGTCTTGGTGGTGTTCAGGATGAGGTTATTAGCCTGACACCACCTTGAGAGTTTCAGGACTTCGTCTCTGTAGGCCGTCTCGTCGTCCCCAGAGATCAGCCCCACCACAGTAGTGTCGTCTGCAAACTTCACCACGGTGTTGCTGGTGTGGGCTGGTCTGCAGTCTGCTGTGTACAGTGTATACAGCAGAGGACTCAGCACACATCCCTGTGTGGAGCCTGTGCTCAGCGTCCGGGTGGAGGAGAGGTGGGGGTCAAGTTTGACTGTCTGTGGTCTGTTTGTCAGGAAGTCCTTGATCCACGAGCAGGTGAGTGGGTGGAGTCCTAGTTCAGACAGTTTGTTGACCAGAATGTCAGGAATGATTGTGTTAAAGGCTGAGCTATAGTCCACAAAGAGCATCCTGGCGTAGGTGTCTCTGTGTTCCAGGTGGCTCAGCGCAGTGTGGAGGGTGATGGAAATGGCATCATCCGTTGATCTGTTTGCTTTGTAAGCAAACTGGTGGGGGACGAAGATTGGAGGGAGGGAGTCTTTGATGTGTCCCAGGAGCAGCCGCTCCAGACACTTTGTGATGACAGCAGTGAGTGCAACTGGGCGGAAGTCCGTGAGGAAGGCTGTGGATGAGGACTTTTTGGGTATCGGGATGATAGTGGATGACTTCAGGCAAGCAGGGATGAAAGCCTGAGCTAGCGACAGGTTGAAGATTTTTGTGAAGACCTGGGAGAGTTGATCGGCGCAGGCCCGCAGAACCTTTCCGGGAACTCCATCAGGTCCCGCCGCTTTCCTGGGGTTTACCCTGCTGAACATCCGTGCCATCCGTGCCACGTCCATAAAGGCATTGTTTTTATATTTAGAGCTCTAAGCAACCAAACAGTTGTCTATATAAAAGAGCTTTTACAATTGTGCACTTTTAGCAGGCTGAAAAAATTATCTTTTTAAAATTGCCATTTCAAATTTGGGTTTTAAATTTGGGGGGGGGGGGGGGGGGGTGAAATTTGACTCCAGCAACAGGGATGATTGAGGAGCAGGCTGCAGCATGAGGAAAAGACTTAAGCATGTAAGAGGAAATGACATCCTACAGTTGACCAGTTCATTTTATATCTGTAAAGAATATTCAAGAAGCATTTAGACATGTTCAGCTATATGCGTGTGAAACTTGGTGTGGATATTTGAAGCATAAGTAATTTTAAAACACACTTGTTTGGAGTCCAGACGGAAAAAGCACAGGTTTTGGGATGAATCAGGATTTTTTTAAAATCATCTGTTTCACCTGGACTTCTGAAAAAAATATGGAAGGCAGCAAACACAGATCCCTACATTTAAAAAAATAAATGGTGTTGATATATGATGATTAAGTTATGAAAAAAAATAGGTGTTTGTAGTTTTGCCTAAAAAGACGTTTTCGGACCTTTTTGGATGTAATGCTCTCTAAGATGTCACCTGTAACTTCAATCATTCTGAATTTTTTTAGGAAGCAGTAGCACATAAATGCCTATGAAAGTTGAATTCTTGGTGCTGATAACCTAAACAGAATTTATGCTAAAAATCTTTGTTCAGTCCAAAATTTCATTAAAAAAATCAAGTGATGAAGTTTCTCGTAGACCCTATAGTGTTACATATCAAAGCTGGAGGTTATTAAAGGCATCTAATTCTGAAATCTCAGCTTCCTGAGACAAACGGCTGATTTATAATAAATTTCTATTATTTGGGTGCACATAATCGACCACTTCCTGTTACGCAGGCACCGTCAGGTGTACACCCATGAAACTTTACATGATGAGAGAGGACCCTTCTGAGTATCTCCAGTTTTAATTTCATGCACATCGGACAAAGCAAAGAGAAAATACAGGGCAGAATGTGCCCAATGCAATAACTAGGTGGCGCTATAGAGCTCGTCCAAGATTGTCATATCCATGGGTTCAGAATAGAAGCTTCATCATATCCATTGAATTTCAGTGAGATTGGACAAGGAATGTGCACGTGAGAGCAACTTTTGTGTGCATAGCGAGATGCCCAACTTTGCCGCTCTGTCACGACCACACCCCCGCATTGAAAGTTATGTTTTTTTGTCAGAGTAAACTTCAATGGCTTTTCAACAGGTGGATGTCATTTTCAGGTGTGTCGGCTCATCCTACTCGGAGTAGTGATGCTCCAAGTAAAACATGTCATTTCCTCTTGCCAGCAGGTGGCGCTACACTTTTTCCAGATTTTTTCACTGCAGATGTGTTCAGAGTCAGACTACAATCATGCACAACAAATTTGGATCAGATTGGATTATGCATGGCTGAGTAATGGCCATTTTTCTTTTCATGGCGTGTTTTCGAAACGACCTCCAATTTTGACGCGCCTCCATGGTCACAAACATCCATAAAAACTTAAAAGCTTTGCAATTTAACATCGGACATGTGTCTAGTTTACAAAACCAAAGTTTGGAGTTATTACTCTCAAATCTCTAGGAGGAGTTCGTTCTAGAGCGAGGCCTGCGAATGACCAAAATACAGCAAAAATGACATATTGTCATCAAAATATCAGACTTCCTGTGCGACTGACAGCTTGGTCCCAAGAGACTTTTTTGTAGGTTTCTATCCGATGAACATGCCCTGTTAAAATCAGGTTTGTACTATAAAGCATATGGAGGTGCTCGCGAAAACAAATTTTGCAGGTGGCGCTATCGAGCCATTTTTGTTTACCTATGCCGTTCTCCTATAAAATATGAAATTTTTCGCGACTCCTGATGTGTATACAAAATTTGGTGAGTTTTGGGGTATGTTAAAGGCCTCAAAAAGGCGACTCTTCCGTCGGAAGAAAAAGAATAATAATAATTAAAGCTACAAGTAGCATTTAGCGGGCCCGAGCACGTGCCACCGCCTGGCATGAGCGACCGCCCCGTGAGCAACGCCCTGCTCGAGCCATTCTCGTCGTTTTTTCTTGTCCATTCTGGAGCTCCAAGCTAATGTTAATATGACAGCAGCCTGTGGGGGGGGGGGGGGGGTACTTTAATCTGTTGCCTTAAAGGACAAAGACTTATGCATATAGCATGAAAAAAATTCTTAAATCTAAGCCTCGTTTAGACCTGCTCATTTTCTCATCAAGTAGAAGAAGGTTTTTATCAGATTAAGAAACAAGCAATGATGATAATTGCTATCACTGTCCCTAAGGATGAGAACAATAGAACTCATTCAATTTTCACTACAATGTCTAGATGAGTGTCAGCTATGTCTGATAACTTGGCCAATTAGCTGGACCGGGATCTTGCAAAGTGAAGGTGGTTAACGTCCAGTGTGATGAGTCTGTGGACGGCAACAGTACAGCATAGCTTTTGGTTTCCACAAGAGAAGAACTCCTGACACATCTGCCCTTACAGACAACTACAAGAGGAGTTGAAATGTATAACACGGTGAAGGAGTTTTTGTGCAGAAAAAGGTACAATTAGAAAAGCTGGTAGCAGTGACTGCAGATGGGACTCCTGCTATGATCAATAGACAAACAGGTTTCATCACTCACTGTAAAGCTGACCCAGACTTTCCAAAATGTCTGCATTACTGCTGCGTCATTCACCAGCAGGCCTTATGTGCAGAAGTGATTGGCTCTGGACATATAATGACTCTTATTCTGAAAATCGTAAACAACCTCAGCTGCAAAGCAAAACAGCACAGGATTTTTAAGGTGCTATTGGAGGAGATGTCTGTTGAATATGGTGAATATGAACATTGTGAATCTAAACTTGCATTCTTGACTGACATTACTGGAAAACTAAACCACTTGATCTGCGAGCTGCAAGACATTGGCAAAACTATATTTTTTTATTGACCAGCCTGCCTGAGCCAGTGTTTTTCTTGTGGGGATCTTTTCTGCCAGGGCTTGCCAGCTTGGTCAGTGGATGTTGCTGTAGTTGTCTCCCTTGCTGGGACAGCTGGAGTTAAACACAGCAGCCTCACGGCTGTGAAGTGGACCCCGTTGCTGTCCCAGTCTGGATGGGCACTGTGGTGATGTTCCAATGTTCAGGCTGGCTCCTGGTATGAAGAGATTCCCAAGTACCATTTCCTAACCGCAGAGCCAAGGATGTGTTTACATGTTTAGGTCAAAAATGTGATGAACAGCTTCATGTTGTCTATTGATGTAAGTTTAAACCTAAACATGTTTCCCTGTTACTAATCCAGTTGATATGGTTCTCCATCTGTGTCTAGGTGATAGAAAAGCATTTTTTTATATTTAGAGCTCCAAGCAAACAAACAGTTGTCTATATAAGAGCTTTTACAATTGTGGACTTTTAGCAGGTCTCTGAATACATGTGACCAATGTATGGTGGATTTTCACAGACTTTGTGTAAAACTGAAGGTGACAGAGACTTTGGAGAAGTGGCTACATTGCTCTGGACTTCTTTGTTTCATCCACAGAAGAGTAAAATATGTGATTGATTTTGAAAAGCTGCTGAAAAATGTATCTTTTTAAAATTGCAATTTCTAATTTGGGTTTTACATTTTGTGTTCCATTTTTTGTGATTTTATTAGAAAGATTTGTTATTTATTTGGTGTTTAAAGGTGGTACATATTGTATATACACAATCTTCTTAGAGACATTTGCTATATGTTGTGTTTGTTGTCGTTGTAGTTTAATTTCTTTGGATGTATTGAAAGGAAATGAAAAGAAGTTGCAGCATTGATTAAAAAAGCATAAAAGAGACATTTACTGTCTGATGTTACATCTGTAGGAGTGTACTGAGACTGGGTTTTGTTTTGGAGCACATTCATATATTTTGTTTGTAAAAAAAAAAAAAAGATAAAATATAAAGTTAATTGTATTTTGGATGAATAAAAAAGCAATGATTAGTGCTAAGGATGTATAAAAGACAAACAAAACAAAGGAAATTGCTGTATTTTAGTGTTGAACTAGGCTTTCTAACTGTTCTACTTTCTGTCTGCCACTCCTGGCTAATTTACATGTGAGCACACAGCCGGGGGGTGGGGGGGGGGCTAACACCACTCCTGCAGCAGGGGAGACTGATGAAAAGCTTGAGGATGTAAGATTGAATAAATAAAATCCTAGAGTTGACCAGTTCATTTTATAAATGTAAATATTTTTTATTTTGGTGCTGATAAACTAAACAGAAGTTATGATAAAAATATTTGCTTGAGTCAAAATGTCCAAAAATTTGCTTTCAGCACAATAGGGTGATTAAGGTGGTTAAATGTTTCTCATACGTATAGTGCTGCTTTTCAAACGTGGAGCTTTGTAAGACACATCTAATTCTGAAATCTCAGCTTCCTGAGACAAACGGCTGATTTCCTATGAAGCTTGATTATATGATCATGCTTCATGATCATTTATGAACATATATAGCTCGTCCAAAATTGTCATATCCATGGGTTCAGAATGGAAGTTTCATCAAATCTATTTAATTTCAGTGAGATCAGACAAGGAATGTGAACGTGAGAGCAACATTTGTGCATGGCGAGATACCCAACTTCGCCGCTCTGTCACGACCACACCCCCGCGTTGAAAGATTTGTTTTTCATCAGAGTAAACTTCAATGGTTTTTCAACAGGTGGACGTCATTTTGAGGTGTGTTTGCTCATCCTACTTGGAGCAGTGATGCTCCAAGTAAAACATGTCATTTCCTGTTACCAACAGGTGGCGCTACACCTGTTTCGGATTTTTCCACTGCAGATGTGTTCAAAGTCAGACTACAATCATGCACAACAAATTTGGATCAGATTAGATTATTTATGGCTGAGTAATGGCCATTTTTCTTTTCATGGCGTGATTTCGAAACAACCTCAAATTTTGACGCGCCGCCACGGTCACAAACAACCGTAAAAACTTAAAAGCTTCGCAATTTAAGATCGGACATGTGTTTAGTTTACAAAACCAAAGTTTGGAGTCATTGTTCAAAAATCTCTAGGAGGAGTTCGTTCTAGAACGAGGCCTGCAAATGACCAAAATACAGCAAAAATGACATATTGACACCAATATAGCAGACTTCCTGTGCGACTAACAGCTTGGTCCCAAGAGACTTTTTTGTAGGTTTCTATCTGATGAACATGTCCTGTAAAAATCAAGCTTGTATGTTAAAGAACATGGCGGGGCTCTCAAAAACAAACATGGTAGGTGGCGCTATTGAGCCGTTTTTTGTTCACCCATGCAAGTGCTGTGTATCTAAGTTGGAGATATGTAAGAGGCCTCTCATTCTGAAATCTCAGCCTCGTGATACAAACGGCTGATTTTTTATGAATTTTTAATTATCTGACTGCAACGCAATCAACCACTTCCTGTTTGGTGGTGGCTTGCGCAATCATTGTCAGGTGTAAACCCATGAAACTTTAAACGATGAGAGAAAACCCTTGTGAGTATCTCCTGTTGTAATTTTATGAACATCGGACAAAGCACTGAGAAAATACAGGGCAGAATGTGCCCCATGCAATAACTAGGTGGCGCTATAGAGCTCGTCCAAACTTGTCATATCCATGGGTTCAGAATTGAAGCTTCATCATATCCATTTATTTTCAGTGAGATCGGACAAGGAATGTGCACGTGAGAGCAACATTTGTGTGCATGGCGAGACGCCCAACTTCGCCGCTCTGTCACGACCACACCCCCGCTTTGAAAGATTTGGTTTTTTATCAGAGTAAACTTCAATGGATTTTTAACAGGTGGATGTCATTTTGAGGTGCGTTTGCTCATCCTACTTGGAGCAGTGATGCTCCAAGTAAGACATGTCATTTCCTGTTGCCAACAGGTGGCGCTACACTTATTCCATATTTTTCCACTGCAGATTTGTTCAGAGTCAGACTACAATCATGCACATAAATTTTGGATCAGATTAGATTATGCATGGCTGAGTTATGGCCATTCTTCTTTTCATGGCGTGTTTTCGAAACGACCTCCAATTTTGACGCGCAGCCACGGTCACAAACAACCGTAAAAACTTAAAAGCTTCGCAATTTAACATCGGACATGTGTTTAGTTTACAAAACCAAAGTTTGGAGTCATTATTCACAAATTTCTAGGAGGAGTTCGTTCTAGAAGGAGGCCTGCAAATGACCAAAATACACCAAAAATGACATATTGACACCAATATAGCAGACTTCCTGTGCAACTGACAGCTTGGTACCAAGAGACTTTTTTGTAGGTTTTCATCTGATGAACATGTCCTGTAAATATCAAGCTTGTATGTTAAAGAACATGGCGGGGCTCGCGAAAACAAACATTGTAGGTGGCGCTATTGAGCCGTTTTTGTGCACCCGTGCGAGTGCTGTATATCTAAGTTGGAGATATGTATGGGGGAATTTCATTCTGAAATCTCAGCCTCGTCAGAAAAACGGCTGATTTTTTATGAATTTTTAATTATCTGACTGCAACGCAATCAACCACTTCCTGTTTGGCGGTGGCTTGCGCAGGCACCGTCAGGTGTACACCCATGAAACTTTACACAATGAGAGAAAACCCTTGTGAGTATCTCCTGTTGTAATTTTATGAACATCGGACAAAGCACAGAGAAAAGACAGGTCAGAATGTGACATAAAATGTATTTGTCAATATCTAGGTGGCGCTATAGATCTCGTCCAAGATTGTCATATCCATTGGTTCAGAATGGAAGCCTCATCACCTCCATCGAATTTCAGTGAGATTGGACAAGGAATGTGCACGTGAGAGCAACTTTTGTGTGCACGGCGAGGCGCCCAACTTCGCCGCTCTGTCACGACCACACCCCCGCTTTGAAAGTTATGGCTTTTTATCAGAGTAAACTTCAATGGCTTTTTAACAGGTGGATGTCATTTTGAGGTTTGTCGGCTCATCCTACTTGGAGCAGTGATGCTCCAAGTCAAACATGTCATTTCCTCTTGCCAGCAGGTGGCGCTACACTTTTTCCAGATTCTTTCACTGCAGATGTGTTCAGAGTCAGACTACAATCATGCACATAAATTTTGGATCAGATTAGATTATGCATGGCTGAGTTATGGCCATTCTTCTTTTCATGGCGTGTTTTCGAAACGACCTCCAATTTTGACGCGCAGCCACGGTCACAAACAACCGTAAAAACTTAAAAGCTTCACAATTTAACATCGGACATGTGTTTAGTTTACAAAACCAAAGTTTGGAGTCATTATTCATAAATCTCTAGGAGGAGTTCGTTCTAGAAGGAGGCCTACAAATGTCCAAAATAGAGCAAAAATGACATATTGACACCAATATAGCAGACTTCCTGTGCGACTGACAGCTTGGTACCAAGAGACTTTTTTGTAGGTTTCCATCTGATGAACATGTCCTGAAAAAATCAAGCTTGTATGTTAAAGCATATGCGGGGGCTCGGGACAAATGTCACTGTAGGTGGCGCTGTCGAGCCGTTTTTGTGCGCCCATGCCAATCTCCTGTAAAATACGAAATTTTTCGCGACTCCTGATGTGTGTGCCAAATTTGGTGAGTTTTGGGGTATGTTAAAGGCCTCAAAAAGGCGACTCTTCCGTCGGAAGAAAAAGAATAATAATAATAATTAAAGCTACAAGTAGCATTTAGCGGGCCCGAGCACGTGCGACCGCATGGCACGAGCGACCGCCCCGTGAGCAACGCCCTGCTCGAGCCATTCTCGTCTTTTTTTCTTGTCCATTCTGGAGCTCCAAGCTATTGTTAATACGACAGCAGCCTGGGGGGGGGGGGGGGGGGGGGGGGGGCTGTAATCTGTTGCCTTAAGGGACAAAGACTTTTGCATATAGCATGAAAAAAATTCAAGCAATGATGATAATTGCTATCACTGTCCCTAAGGATGAGAACAATAGAACTCATTCAATTTCCACTACAATGTCTAGATGAGTGTCAGCTATGTCTGATAACTTGGCCAATTAGCTGGACCGGGATCTTGCAAAGTGCAGGTGGTTAACGTCCAGTGTGATGAGTCTGTGGACGGCAACAGTACAGCATAGCTTTTGGTTTCCACAAGAGAAGAACTCCTGACACATCTGCCCTAACAGACAACTACAAGAGGAGTTGAAATGTATAACACGGTGAAGGAGTTTTTGTGCAGAAAAAGGTACAATTAGAAAAGCTGGTAGCAGTGACTGCAGATGGGACTCCTGCTATGATCAATAGACAAACAGGTTTCATCACTCACTGTAAAGCTGACCCAGACTTTCCAAAATGTCTGCATTACTGCTGCGTCATTCACCAGCAGGCCTTATGTGCAGAAGTGATTGGCTCTGGACATATAATGACTCTTATTCTGAAAATCGTAAACAACCTCAGCTGCAAAGCAAAACAGCACAGGATTTTTAAGGTGCTATTGGAGGAGATGTCTGTTGAATATGGTGAATATGAACATTGTGAATCTGAACTTGCATTCTTGACTGACATTACTGGAAAACTAAACCACTTGATCTGCGAGCCTCAAGACAATGGCAAAACTATTTTTTTTTGACCAGCCTGCCTGAGCCAGTGTTTTTCTTGTGGGGATCTTTTCTGCCAGGGCTTGTCAGCTTGGTCAGTGGATGTTGCTGCAGTTGTCTCCCTTGCTGAGACAGCTGGAGTTAAACACAGCAGCTCACGGCTCTGAAGTGGACCCCGTTGCTGTCCCAGTCTGGATGGGCACTGTGGCGATGTTCCAATGGCCAGGCTGGCTCCTGGTATAAAGAGATTCCCAAATACCATTTCCTAACCGCAGAGCCAAGGATGTGTTTACATGTTTAGGTCAAAAATGTGATGGACAGCTTCATGTTGTCTAAACATGCCACCCTGTTATTAATCCAGTTGATATGGTTCTCCATCTGTGTCTAGGTGATAGAAAAGCATTTTTTTTTATATTTAGAGCTCTAAGCAAACAAACAGTTGTCTATATAAAAGAGCTTTTACAATTGTGCACTTTTAGCAGGTCTCTGAGTTCATGTGACCAATGTATGGTGGATTTTCACAGACCTTGTTTAAAACTGAAGGTGAGAGAGACTTAGAGAAATGGCTTCATTGTTCTGGAGTTCTTTGTTTCATCCACAGAAGAGTAGAATTGGTGATTGATTTTGAAAAGCTGCTGAAAAAAGTATCTTTTCAAATTGCAATTTCTAACTTGGGTTTTACATTTTGTGTTCCATTTTTTGTGCTTTATTTGGGAAGCATTTGTTATTTGTTTGGTGTTTTTAAGGTTCTGCAAATATACACATCATTTTTTAGAGACATTTGTTATCAGTTGTGTTTGTTGATTTGTAGTTTAATTTCATTGGATGTATAGATGTCGTGTGGGGGGGAGGCTCGACAGCAGGTAGGACCCAGGCGCAGAGACGGGAGGCAAACGGGTTCAGGGCAAGTGGGTTTATTTAACTAACAAAAAGCGCTGCAGAGCAGGATGACAAAACTAAAAACAAAAACTTACTGTGGCATGGCAAGGGACATGGACGCCAGACAAGAAGACGTGATCAACATGAGCAGAAGTTAATGGACCAGCACAGGAGGAAGGCAGAGACAAGACTTATATACAGACAGGGCAGACAAGACACAGGTGAACACGATTAGGGCAGATGGGGACCAAAGGAAGTAAAACTCAAGAAACATGACAAGACAGGAAACCTTTCAAAATAAAACAGGAAACAGAACCAAACAAGACAGAACAAGAACTAAAGCGAAAAAAAAGACAACAAACTGAAACCATGACAATAGAAAGGAAAAGAAGTTCAAACATTGATTATAAAAAAGGATATAAGAGATAAAAAAAAGAAAAAGGAAAAGAAAAAAGATAAAATATTGATTTAATTGCATTTTGAATGAATAAAAAACAATGATTAATAGAATCAGAAATCAGAAAAAGTTTTATTGCCAGGTTCAGTAGAGCGCACTTTATAAAACGAGGAATTTGACTTGGTGTATAGTGCAATTAAGAATAAGTTAAAAATTAAGTTAACAACAACAACACACTATATACAGTAGAGTAAGGTGAATTAAAGTGGGAGCACAGATGGGCTGGGATGGTGGGGCCTGTAAGTGGCACCGACAGTCCTTTGGTGGGCGGGGGGGGGGGGGAGGGGGGTCACCTGGGGGAGTTGGGGTTCTGTTCAGCAGGCTGGCTGCAGTGGGGAAGAAGCTGTTCTTGTGGCGCGAGGTCCTGGTCCTGATGGACCGGAGCCTCTTGCCAGAAGGGAGGGGCCGAAAGAGATTATGTCCTGGATGAGAGGGGTTGGCTACAATCCTGGCTGCCCGCCTCCAGGTCCTGGAGATGTGCAGCTCCTGGAGAGACGGGAGGTGGCAGCCGATCACCTTCTCTGCTGAGTGGATGACGCGTTGCAGCTTGGCCTTGTCTCTGGCCGTGGCCGCAGCGAACCAGACTGTGATGGAGGACGTGAGGGTGGATTCGATGATGGCGGTGTAAAAGTCTACCAGCATCTTTTCAGGGAGGTGAAACTTCTTCAGCTGCCTCAGGAAGTACATCCTCTGCTGGACCTTCTTAGTGATGGAGCTGATGTTCTGCTCCCACTTGAGGTCCTGGCTGATGATGGTTCCCAGGAAGCAGAAGGACTCCACAGAGGTCACCGGGGAGTCACAGAGGATGACAGGGGGGAGGGGGGCTGGGGCCTTCCTGAAGTCCACTGTCATCTCCACTGTCTTCAGAGCATTAAGCTCCAGGTTGTTAGCGCTGCACTATGACACCAGCCTGGCTATTTCACTCCTGTAGGCCGACTCATCTCCGTCAGAGATGAGGCCGATGAGTGTGGTGTCGTCAGCAAACTTCAGGAGTTTGACAGACAGGTGACCAGCTGTGCAGCTGTTTGTGTACAGGGAGAGTAACAGGGGTGAAAGGACACAGCCCTGGGGGGATCCGGTGCTTGTGGTCCGAGTATCTGAGACGAGCTTCCCCAGCCTCACATACTGCTGTCTGTCCGTCAGGAAGTCTGTGATCCACCTGCAGGTGGAGTCAGGCACATTCATCTTGGAGAGTTTTTAATACTAAGTCTAGACAGATTTAACACAGGTTTTTGGATGAAAAAGGATTTTTTATAAATCATCTGTTACACTTTTAAGTCTGAAAAAAATATGGAAGGCAGCAAACACAGATCCCTACCGTTTTTAATTTTTTTGTGCTGATATTTGAAAGATAAGTTATGCAAAAAAATAGGTGTTTGCAGTTTTGCCTAAAAAGACGTTTTCGGACCTTTTTGGATCAAATGTTGTCTAAAAGTTCACCTGTAACTTCAATCATTCTGAATTTTTTTAGGAAAACTAAACCACTTCAACTGTGATCTGCAAGGCAATGGTAAAACTATATTTTTTATGGAACAGCCTGCAGTGTTTCTTGTGGGGATCTTTTCTGCCAGGGCTTGCCGGCTTGGTCGGTGGTTGTTGCTGTTACCAATCCAGTTGATATGGTTCTCCATCTGTGTCTAAGTGATATAATCAGAATCAGAATCATTTATTGTCATTGTACATGGGGATACAATGAAATTGCAGCAGCCTTGGAGTGAAGGAGTTACATAAAATAAAAATAAAAATAGAATAGAAAAAGAAATACTGTATTTACAACTCTTAACAAAAAATGAACAATATGGACAGAAACTGTTAAATATTAAATATTTGTGAATAAAATAGAATGGAATTACATGAGTTGCTGTGAGCACAGCTTAATAAATATCAAGTTATTGCACAGTGACCCGGTTAGACAGTCAGGATATTGCACGCATTGTAGTAAAATTAGAGTGAGGTGTGGTTGGTGGACGTATGTGCATTCCGTATGATAATTGCCTGTGGAAAAAAGCTGTTTCTTAGTCTGTTTGTCCTGGTTCTGATGGACCTGTACCTCCTTCCAGAGGGCAGCAGTTCAAACAGAGGGAAAGCAGAATGGGTGGAGTTAGTGGTGATGCTAGTCACTCTGCTGAGGCAGCGAGACTGGTAAATGTCCTTCAGTGAGGGGAGGGGGCAGCCGATGATCCTCTGCGCTGTCTTTACCACTCTCTGGAGGCTCTGCCGTTCTGCTTCAGTGCAGTGGGAAAACCACACTTTGATGCCATAGGACAGAATGCTCTCAATGGTTGAGCGGTAGAACGTTACCAGCAGCTCCTGGCTGACGTCGTTCCTCCTAAGTTTTCTCAGGAAGTGCAGGCGTTGCTGGGCCTTCCTGATGACAGTCATGGTGTTGTTAGACCATGTGAGGTCAGCAGAGATGGTGGTGCCCAGGAGGGTGAAGCTGTGGACCCTCTCCACACAGTTTCCATCGATGTAGAGTGGGGGTGGATCTGTTCTGTTTTTTCTGAAGTCCAGGATGATCTCCTTGGTCTTGGTGGTGTTCAGGATGAGGTTATTAGCCTGACACCACCTTGAGAGTTTCAGGACTTCGTCTCTGTAGGCCGTCTCGTCGTCCCCAGAGATCAGCCCCACCACAGTAGTGTCGTCTGCAAACTTCACCATGGTGTTGCTGGTGTGGGCTGGTCTGCAGTCTGCTGTGTACAGTGTATACAGCAGAGGACTCAGCACACATCCCTGTGTGGAGCCTGTGCTCAGCGTCCGGGTGGAGGAGAGGTGGGGGTCAAGTTTGACTGTCTGTGGTCTGTTTGTCAGGAAGTCCTTGATCCACGAGCAGGTGAGTGGGTGGAGTCCTAGTTCAGACAGTTTGTTGACCAGAATGTCAGGAATGATTGTGTTAAAGGCTGAGCTATAGTCCACAAAGAGCATCCTGGCGTAGGTGTCTCTGTGTTCCAGGTGGCTCAGCGCAGTGTGGAGGGTGATGGAAATGGCATCATCCGTTGATCTGTTTGCTTTGTAAGCAAACTGGTGGGGGACGAAGATTGGAGGGAGGGAGTCTTTGATGTGTCCCAGGAGCAGCCGCTCCAGACACTTTGTGATGACAGCAGTGAGTGCAACTGGGCGGAAGTCCGTGAGGAAGGCTGTGGATGAGGACTTTTTGGGTATCGGGATGATAGTGGATGACTTCAGGCAAGCAGGGATGAAAGCCTGAGCTAGCGACAGGTTGAAGATTTTTGTGAAGACCTGGGAGAGTTGATCGGCGCAGGCCCGCAGAACCTTTCCGGGAACTCCATCAGGTCCCGCCGCTTTCCTGGGGTTTACCCTGCTGAACATCCGTGCCATCCGTGCCACGTCCATAAAGGCATTGTTTTTATATTTAGAGCTCTAAGCAACCAAACAGTTGTCTATATAAAAGAGCTTTTACAATTGTGCACTTTTAGCAGGCTGAAAAAATTATCTTTTTAAAATTGCCATTTCAAATTTGGGTTTTAAATTTTGTGTTCCATTTTTCTGTGCTTGTATTGGAAGGATTTGTTATTATTTTGTTTAAAAGTGCTACATATTGTATATACACATAATTTATTTAGAGAAATTTGCTATACGTTGTGTTTTTTGGTTTTGTAGTTTAATTTCATTGGATTTATATTAAGGAAAAGAAGTTGCAGCATTGATTAAAAAAGGATAAAAGAGACATTTACTGTCTAAGTCTTATGTTACATCTGTAGAACTGTACTGAGAGTTGGGTTTTGTTTTGGAGCACATTCATATGTTTTGTTTGTAAAAAAAAAAGATAAAATATTAGGTTAATTGCATTTTACATGACTAGAAAAGCAATGATTATTCATAAAAATCTATGAAAGACATACAAAACAAATGAAAAAGCAGTCTGCCCTCCCTCTTGTGTCTAAACTCTTGTCACCTCACTTCTGGGTTAGTTAGCATATGAACTGGCAGCTGGTGTGTGTGTGTGTGGGGGGGGGGGGGGGGTGAAATTTGACTCCAGCAACAGGGATGATTGAGGAGCAGGCTGCAGCATGAGGAAAAGACTTAAGCATGTAAGAGGAAATGACATCCTACAGTTGACCAGTTCATTTTATATCTGTAAAGAATATTCAAGAAGCATTTAGACATGTTCAGCTATATACGTGTGAAACTTGGTGTGGATATTTGAAGCATAAGTAATTTTAAAACACACTTGTTTGGAGTCCAGACGGAAAAAGCACAGGTTTTGGGATGAATCAGGATTTTTTTAAAATCATCTGTTTCACCTGGACTTCTGAAAAAAATATGGAAGGCAGCAAACACAGATCCCTACATTTGAAAAAATAAATGGTGTTGATATATGATGATTAAGTTATGAAAAAAAATAGGTGTTTGTAGTTTTGCCTAAAAAGACGTTTTCGGACCTTTTTGGATGTAATGCTCTCTAAGATGTCACCTGTAACTTCAATCATTCTGAATTTTTTTAGGAAGCAGTAGCACATAAATGCCTATGAAAGTTGAATTCTTGGTGCTGATAACCTAAACAGAATTTATGCTAAAAATCTTTGTTCAGTCCAAAATTTCATTAAAAAAATCAAGTGATGAAGTTTCTCGTAGACCCTATAGTGTTACATATCAAAGCTGGAGGTTATTAAAGGCATCTAATTCTGAAATCTCAGCTTCCTGAGACAAACGGCTGATTTATAATAAATTTCTATTATTTGGGTGCACATAATCGACCACTTCCTGTTACGCAGGCACCGTCAGGTGTACACCCATGAAACTTTACATGATGAGAGAGGACCCTTCTGAGTATCTCCAGTTTTAATTTCATGCACATCGGACAAAGCAAAGAGAAAATACAGGGCAGAATGTGCCCAATGCAATAACTAGGTGGCGCTATAGAGCTCGTCCAAGATTGTCATATCCATGGGTTCAGAATAGAAGCTTCATCATATCCATTGAATTTCAGTGAGATTGGACAAGGAATGTGCACGTGAGAGCAACTTTTGTGTGCATAGCGAGATGCCCAACTTTGCCGCTCTGTCACGACCACACCCCCGCATTGAAAGTTATGGTTTTTTGTCAGAGTAAACTTCAATGGCTTTTCAACAGGTGGACGTCATTTTCAGGTGTGTCGGCTCATCCTACTCGGAGCAGTGATGCTCCAAGTCAAACATGTCATTTCCTCTTGCCAGCAGGTGGCGCTACACTTTTTCCAGATTCTTTCACTGCAGATGTGTTCAGAGTCAGACTACAATCATGCATATCAATTTTTGATCAGATTGGATTATGCATGGCTGAGTTATGGCCATTTTTCTTTTCATGGCGTGTTTTCGAAACAACGTCGAATTTCTACGCGCCGCCACGGTCACAAACTTCTGTAAAAACTTAAAAGCTTTGCAATTTAACATCGGACATGTGTCTAGTTTACAAAACCAAAGTTTGGAGTCATTATTCACAAATCTCTAGGAGGAGTTCGTTCTAGAAGGAGGCCTGCAAATGTCCAAAATAGAGCAAAAATGACATATTGACATCAATATAGCAGACTTCCTGTGCGACTGACAGCTTGGTACCAACAGACTTTTTTGTAGGTTTCCATCTGATGAACATGCCCTGAAAAAATCAAGCTTGTACGTTAAAGCGTATGCGGGGCGTCGGGACAAAAGTCAGTGTAGGTGGCGCTGTCGAGCCATTTTTGCGCACCCATGCCAATTTCTCATAAAATACGAAATTTTTCGCGACCCCTGATGTGTGTGCCAAATTTGGTGAGTTTTGGGGTATGTTAAAGGCCTCAAAAATGCGATTCTTCCGGCAGAAGAAAAATAATAATAATTAAAGCTACAAGTAGCATTTAGCGGGCCCGAGCACGTGCGACCGCATGGCACGAGCGACCGCCCCGTGAGCAACGCCCTGCTCGAGCCATTCTCGTCGTTTTTTCTTGTCCATTCTGGAGCTCCAAGCTATTGTTAATACGACAGCAGCCTGGGGGGGGGGGGCTGTAATCTGTTGCCTTAAGGGACAAAGACTTTTGCATATAGCATGAAAAAAATTCAAGCAATGATGATAATTGCTATCACTGTCCCTAAGGATGAGAACAATAGAACTCATTCAATTTCCACTACAATGTCTAGATGAGTGTCAGCTATGTCTGATAACTTGGCCAATTAGCTGGACCGGGATCTTGCAAAGTGCAGGTGGTTAACGTCCAGTGTAATGAGTCTGTGGACGGCAACAGTACAGCATAGCTTTTGGTTTCCACAAGAGAAGAACTCCTGACACATCTGCCCTAACAGACAACTACAAGAGGAGTTGAAATGTATAACACGGTGAAGGAGTTTTTGTGCAGAAAAAGGTACAATTAGAAAAGCTGGTAGCAGTGACTGCAGATGGGACTCCTGCTATGATCAATAGACAAACAGGTTTCATCACTCACTGTAAAGCTGACCCAGACTTTCCAAAATGTCTGCATTACTGCTGCGTCATTCACCAGCAGGCCTTATGTGCAGAAGTGATTGGCTCTGGACATATAATGACTCTTATTCTGAAAATCGTAAACAACCTCAGCTGCAAAGCAAAACAGCACAGGATTTTTAAGGTGCTATTGGAGGAGATGTCTGTTGAATATGGTGAATATGAACATTGTGAATCTGAACTTGCATTCTTGACTGACATTACTGGAAAACTAAACCACTTGATCTGCGAGCCTCAAGACAATGGCAAAACTATTTTTTTTTGACCAGCCTGCCTGAGCCAGTGTTTTTCTTGTGGGGATCTTTTCTGCCAGGGCTTGTCAGCTTGGTCAGTGGATGTTGCTGCAGTTGTCTCCCTTGCTGGGACAGCTGGAGTTAAACACAGCAGCTCACGGCTCTGAAGTGGACCCCGTTGCTGTCCCAGTCTGGATGGGCACTGTGGCGATGTTCCAATGGCCAGGCTGGCTCCTGGTATAAAGAGATTCCCAAATACCATTTCCTAACCGCAGAGCCAAGGATGTGTTTACATGTTTAGGTCAAAAATGTGATGGACAGCTTCATGTTGTCTAAACATGCCACCCTGTTATTAATCCAGTTGATATGGTTCTCCATCTGTGTCTAGGTGATAGAAAAGCATTTTTTTTTATATTTAGAGCTCTAAGCAAACAAACAGTTGTCTATATAAAAGAGCTTTTACAATTGTGCACTTTTAGCAGGTCTCTGAGTTCATGTGACCAATGTATGGTGGATTTTCACAGACCTTGTTTAAAACTGAAGGTGAGAGAGACTTAGAGAAATGGCTTCATTGTTCTGGAGTTCTTTGTTTCATCCACAGAAGAGTAGAATTGGTGATTGATTTTGAAAAGCTGCTGAAAAAAGTATCTTTTCAAATTGCAATTTCTAACTTGGGTTTTACATTTTGTGTTCCATTTTTTGTGCTTTATTTGGGAAGCATTTGTTATTTGTTTGGTGTTTTTAAGGTTCTGCAAATATACACATCATTTTTTAGAGACATTTGTTATCAGTTGTGTTTGTTGATTTGTAGTTTAATTTCATTGGATGTATAGATGTCGTGTGGGGGGGAGGCTCGACAGCAGGTAGGACCCAGGCGCAGAGACGGGAGGCAAACGGGTTCAGGGCAAGTGGGTTTATTTAACTAACAAAAAGCGCTGCAGAGCAGGATGACAAAACTAAAAACAAAAACTTACTGTGGCATGGCAAGGGACATGGACGCCAGACAAGAAGACGTGATCAACATGAGCAGAAGTTAATGGACCAGCACAGGAGGAAGGCAGAGACAAGACTTATATACAGACAGGGCAGACAAGACACAGGTGAACACGATTAGGGCAGATGGGGACCAAAGGAAGTAAAACTCAAGAAACATGACAAGACAGGAAACCTTTCAAAATAAAACAGGAAACAGAACCAAACAAGACAGAACAAGAACTAAAGCGAAAAAAAAGACAACAAACTGAAACCATGACAATAGAAAGGAAAAGAAGTTCAAACATTGATTATAAAAAAGGATATAAGAGATAAAAAAAAGAAAAAGGAAAAGAAAAAAGATAAAATATTGATTTAATTGCATTTTGAATGAATAAAAAACAATGATTAATAGAATCAGAAATCAGAAAAAGTTTTATTGCCAGGTTCAGTAGAGCGCACTTTATAAAACGAGGAATTTGACTTGGTGTATAGTGCAATTAAGAATAAGTTAAAAATTAAGTTAACAACAACAACACACTATATACAGTAGAGTAAGGTGAATTAAAGTGGGAGCACAGATGGGCTGGGATGGTGGGGCCTGTAAGTGGCACCGACAGTCCTTTGGTGGGCGGGGGGGGGGGGAGGGGGGTCACCTGGGGGAGTTGGGGTTCTGTTCAGCAGGCTGGCTGCAGTGGGGAAGAAGCTGTTCTTGTGGCGCGAGGTCCTGGTCCTGATGGACCGGAGCCTCTTGCCAGAAGGGAGGGGCCGAAAGAGATTATGTCCTGGATGAGAGGGGTTGGCTACAATCCTGGCTGCCCGCCTCCAGGTCCTGGAGATGTGCAGCTCCTGGAGAGACGGGAGGTGGCAGCCGATCACCTTCTCTGCTGAGTGGATGACGCGTTGCAGCTTGGCCTTGTCTCTGGCCGTGGCCGCAGCGAACCAGACTGTGATGGAGGACGTGAGGGTGGATTCGATGATGGCGGTGTAAAAGTCTACCAGCATCTTTTCAGGGAGGTGAAACTTCTTCAGCTGCCTCAGGAAGTACATCCTCTGCTGGACCTTCTTAGTGATGGAGCTGATGTTCTGCTCCCACTTGAGGTCCTGGCTGATGATGGTTCCCAGGAAGCAGAAGGACTCCACAGAGGTCACCGGGGAGTCACAGAGGATGACAGGGGGGAGGGGGGCTGGGGCCTTCCTGAAGTCCACTGTCATCTCCACTGTCTTCAGAGCATTAAGCTCCAGGTTGTTAGCGCTGCACTATGACACCAGCCTGGCTATTTCACTCCTGTAGGCCGACTCATCTCCGTCAGAGATGAGGCCGATGAGTGTGGTGTCGTCAGCAAACTTCAGGAGTTTGACAGACAGGTGACCAGCTGTGCAGCTGTTTGTGTACAGGGAGAGTAACAGGGGTGAAAGGACACAGCCCTGGGGGGATCCGGTGCTTGTGGTCCGAGTATCTGAGACGAGCTTCCCCAGCCTCACATACTGCTGTCTGTCCGTCAGGAAGTCTGTGATCCACCTGCAGGTGGAGTCAGGCACATTCATCTTGGAGAGTTTTTAATACTAAGTCTAGACAGATTTAACACAGGTTTTTGGATGAAAAAGGATTTTTTATAAATCATCTGTTACACTTTTAAGTCTGAAAAAAATATGGAAGGCAGCAAACACAGATCCCTACCGTTTTTAATTTTTTTGTGCTGATATTTGAAAGATAAGTTATGCAAAAAAATAGGTGTTTGCAGTTTTGCCTAAAAAGACGTTTTCGGACCTTTTTGGATCAAATGTTGTCTAAAAGTTCACCTGTAACTTCAATCATTCTGAATTTTTTTAGGAAAACTAAACCACTTCAACTGTGATCTGCAAGGCAATGGTAAAACTATATTTTTTATGGAACAGCCTGCAGTGTTTCTTGTGGGGATCTTTTCTGCCAGGGCTTGCCGGCTTGGTCGGTGGTTGTTGCTGTTACCAATCCAGTTGATATGGTTCTCCATCTGTGTCTAAGTGATATAATCAGAATCAGAATCGTTTATTGTCATTGTACATGGGGATACAATGAAATTGCAGCAGCCTTGGAGTGAAGGAGTTACATAAAATAAAAATAAAAATAGAATAGAAAAAGAAATACTGTATTTACAACTCTTAACAAAAAATGAACAATATGGACAGAAACTGTTAAATATTAAATATTTGTGAATAAAATAGAATGGAATTACATGAGTTGCTGTGAGCACAGCTTAATAAATATCAAGTTATTGCACAGTGACCCGGTTAGACAGTCAGGATATTGCACGCATTGTAGTAAAATTAGAGTGAGGTGTGGTTGGTGGACGTATGTGCATTCCGTATGATAATTGCCTGTGGAAAAAAGCTGTTTCTTAGTCTGTTTGTCCTGGTTCTGATGGACCTGTACCTCCTTCCAGAGGGCAGCAGTTCAAACAGAGGGAAAGCAGAATGGGTGGAGTTAGTGGTGATGCTAGTCACTCTGCTGAGGCAGCGAGACTGGTAAATGTCCTTCAGTGAGGGGAGGGGGCAGCCGATGATCCTCTGCGCTGTCTTTACCACTCTCTGGAGGCTCTGCCGTTCTGCTTCAGTGCAGTGGGAAAACCACACTTTGATGCCATAGGACAGAATGCTCTCAATGGTTGAGCGGTAGAACGTTACCAGCAGCTCCTGGCTGACGTCGTTCCTCCTAAGTTTTCTCAGGAAGTGCAGGCGTTGCTGGGCCTTCCTGATGACAGTCATGGTGTTGTTAGACCATGTGAGGTCAGCAGAGATGGTGGTGCCCAGGAGGGTGAAGCTGTGGACCCTCTCCACACAGTTTCCATCGATGTAGAGTGGGGGTGGATCTGTTCTGTTTTTTCTGAAGTCCAGGATGATCTCCTTGGTCTTGGTGGTGTTCAGGATGAGGTTATTAGCCTGACACCACCTTGAGAGTTTCAGGACTTCGTCTCTGTAGGCCGTCTCGTCGTCCCCAGAGATCAGCCCCACCACAGTAGTGTCGTCTGCAAACTTCACCATGGTGTTGCTGGTGTGGGCTGGTCTGCAGTCTGCTGTGTACAGTGTATACAGCAGAGGACTCAGCACACATCCCTGTGTGGAGCCTGTGCTCAGCGTCCGGGTGGAGGAGAGGTGGGGGTCAAGTTTGACTGTCTGTGGTCTGTTTGTCAGGAAGTCCTTGATCCACGAGCAGGTGAGTGGGTGGAGTCCTAGTTCAGACAGTTTGTTGACCAGAATGTCAGGAATGATTGTGTTAAAGGCTGAGCTATAGTCCACAAAGAGCATCCTGGCGTAGGTGTCTCTGTGTTCCAGGTGGCTCAGCGCAGTGTGGAGGGTGATGGAAATGGCATCATCCGTTGATCTGTTTGCTTTGTAAGCAAACTGGTGGGGGACGAAGATTGGAGGGAGGGAGTCTTTGATGTGTCCCAGGAGCAGCCGCTCCAGACACTTTGTGATGACAGCAGTGAGTGCAACTGGGCGGAAGTCCGTGAGGAAGGCTGTGGATGAGGACTTTTTGGGTATCGGGATGATAGTGGATGACTTCAGGCAAGCAGGGATGAAAGCCTGAGCTAGCGACAGGTTGAAGATTTTTGTGAAGACCTGGGAGAGTTGATCGGCGCAGGCCCGCAGAACCTTTCCGGGAACTCCATCAGGTCCCGCCGCTTTCCTGGGGTTTACCCTGCTGAACATCCGTGCCATCCGTGCCACGTCCATAAAGGCATTGTTTTTATATTTAGAGCTCTAAGCAACCAAACAGTTGTCTATATAAAAGAGCTTTTACAATTGTGCACTTTTAGCAGGCTGAAAAAATTATCTTTTTAAAATTGCCATTTCAAATTTGGGTTTTAAATTTTGTGTTCCATTTTTCTGTGCTTGTATTGGAAGGATTTGTTATTATTTTGTTTAAAAGTGCTACATATTGTATATACACATAATTTATTTAGAGAAATTTGCTATACGTTGTGTTTTTTGGTTTTGTAGTTTAATTTCATTGGATTTATATTAAGGAAAAGAAGTTGCAGCATTGATTAAAAAAGGATAAAAGAGACATTTACTGTCTAAGTCTTATGTTACATCTGTAGAACTGTACTGAGAGTTGGGTTTTGTTTTGGAGCACATTCATATGTTTTGTTTGTAAAAAAAAAAGATAAAATATTAGGTTAATTGCATTTTACATGACTAGAAAAGCAATGATTATTCATAAAAATCTATGAAAGACATACAAAACAAATGAAAAAGCAGTCTGCCCTCCCTCTTGTGTCTAAACTCTTGTCACCTCACTTCTGGGTTAGTTAGCATATGAACTGGCAGCTGGTGTGTGTGTGTGGGGGGGGGGGGGGGGGGTGAAATTTGACTCCAGCAACAGGGATGATTGAGGAGCAGGCTGCAGCATGAGGAAAAGACTTAAGCATGTAAGAGGAAATGACATCCTACAGTTGACCAGTTCATTTTATATCTGTAAAGAATATTCAAGAAGCATTTAGACATGTTCAGCTATATACGTGTGAAACTTGGTGTGGATATTTGAAGCATAAGTAATTTTAAAACACACTTGTTTGGAGTCCAGACGGAAAAAGCACAGGTTTTGGGATGAATCAGGATTTTTTTAAAATCATCTGTTTCACCTGGACTTCTGAAAAAAATATGGAAGGCAGCAAACACAGATCCCTACATTTGAAAAAATAAATGGTGTTGATATATGATGATTAAGTTATGAAAAAAAATAGGTGTTTGTAGTTTTGCCTAAAAAGACGTTTTCGGACCTTTTTGGATGTAATGCTCTCTAAGATGTCACCTGTAACTTCAATCATTCTGAATTTTTTTAGGAAGCAGTAGCACATAAATGCCTATGAAAGTTGAATTCTTGGTGCTGATAACCTAAACAGAATTTATGCTAAAAATCTTTGTTCAGTCCAAAATTTCATTAAAAAAATCAAGTGATGAAGTTTCTCGTAGACCCTATAGTGTTACATATCAAAGCTGGAGGTTATTAAAGGCATCTAATTCTGAAATCTCAGCTTCCTGAGACAAACGGCTGATTTATAATAAATTTCTATTATTTGGGTGCACATAATCGACCACTTCCTGTTACGCAGGCACCGTCAGGTGTACACCCATGAAACTTTACATGATGAGAGAGGACCCTTCTGAGTATCTCCAGTTTTAATTTCATGCACATCGGACAAAGCAAAGAGAAAATACAGGGCAGAATGTGCCCAATGCAATAACTAGGTGGCGCTATAGAGCTCGTCCAAGATTGTCATATCCATGGGTTCAGAATAGAAGCTTCATCATATCCATTGAATTTCAGTGAGATTGGACAAGGAATGTGCACGTGAGAGCAACTTTTGTGTGCATAGCGAGATGCCCAACTTTGCCGCTCTGTCACGACCACACCCCCGCATTGAAAGTTATGGTTTTTTGTCAGAGTAAACTTCAATGGCTTTTCAACAGGTGGACGTCATTTTCAGGTGTGTCGGCTCATCCTACTCGGAGCAGTGATGCTCCAAGTCAAACATGTCATTTCCTCTTGCCAGCAGGTGGCGCTACACTTTTTCCAGATTCTTTCACTGCAGATGTGTTCAGAGTCAGACTACAATCATGCATATCAATTTTTGATCAGATTGGATTATGCATGGCTGAGTTATGGCCATTTTTCTTTTCATGGCGTGTTTTCGAAACAACGTCGAATTTCTACGCGCCGCCACGGTCACAAACTTCTGTAAAAACTTAAAAGCTTTGCAATTTAACATCGGACATGTGTCTAGTTTACAAAACCAAAGTTTGGAGTCATTATTCACAAATCTCTAGGAGGAGTTCGTTCTAGAAGGAGGCCTGCAAATGTCCAAAATAGAGCAAAAATGACATATTGACATCAATATAGCAGACTTCCTGTGCGACTGACAGCTTGGTACCTACAGACTTTTTTGTAGGTTTCCATCTGATGAACATGCCCTGAAAAAATCAAGCTTGTACGTTAAAGCGTATGCGGGGCGTCGGGACAAAAGTCAGTGTAGGTGGCGCTGTCGAGCCATTTTTGCGCACCCATGCCAATTTCTCATAAAATACGAAATTTTTCGCGACCCCTGATGTGTGTGCCAAATTTGGTGAGTTTTGGGGTATGTTAAAGGCCTCAAAAATGCGATTCTTCCGGCAGAAGAAAAATAATAATAATTAAAGCTACAAGTAGCATTTAGCGGGCCCGAGCACGTGCGACCGCATGGCACGAGCGACCGCCCCGTGAGCAACGCCCTGCTCGAGCCATTCTCGTCGTTTTTTCTTGTCCATTCTGGAGCTCCAAGCTATTGTTAATACGACAGCAGCCTGGGGGGGGGGGGGGGGGGGGGGGCTGTAATCTGTTGCCTTAAGGGACAAAGACTTTTGCATATAGCATGAAAAAAATTCAAGCAATGATGATAATTGCTATCACTGTCCCTAAGGATGAGAACAATAGAACTCATTCAATTTCCACTACAATGTCTAGATGAGTGTCAGCTATGTCTGATAACTTGGCCAATTAGCTGGACCGGGATCTTGCAAAGTGCAGGTGGTTAACGTCCAGTGTAATGAGTCTGTGGACGGCAACAGTACAGCATAGCTTTTGGTTTCCACAAGAGAAGAACTCCTGACACATCTGCCCTAACAGACAACTACAAGAGGAGTTGAAATGTATAACACGGTGAAGGAGTTTTTGTGCAGAAAAAGGTACAATTAGAAAAGCTGGTAGCAGTGACTGCAGATGGGACTCCTGCTATGATCAATAGACAAACAGGTTTCATCACTCACTGTAAAGCTGACCCAGACTTTCCAAAATGTCTGCATTACTGCTGCGTCATTCACCAGCAGGCCTTATGTGCAGAAGTGATTGGCTCTGGACATATAATGACTCTTATTCTGAAAATCGTAAACAACCTCAGCTGCAAAGCAAAACAGCACAGGATTTTTAAGGTGCTATTGGAGGAGATGTCTGTTGAATATGGTGAATATGAACATTGTGAATCTGAACTTGCATTCTTGACTGACATTACTGGAAAACTAAACCACTTGATCTGCGAGCCTCAAGACAATGGCAAAACTATTTTTTTTTGACCAGCCTGCCTGAGCCAGTGTTTTTCTTGTGGGGATCTTTTCTGCCAGGGCTTGTCAGCTTGGTCAGTGGATGTTGCTGCAGTTGTCTCCCTTGCTGGGACAGCTGGAGTTAAACACAGCAGCTCACGGCTCTGAAGTGGACCCCGTTGCTGTCCCAGTCTGGATGGGCACTGTGGCGATGTTCCAATGGCCAGGCTGGCTCCTGGTATAAAGAGATTCCCAAATACCATTTCCTAACCGCAGAGCCAAGGATGTGTTTACATGTTTAGGTCAAAAATGTGATGGACAGCTTCATGTTGTCTAAACATGCCACCCTGTTATTAATCCAGTTGATATGGTTCTCCATCTGTGTCTAGGTGATAGAAAAGCATTTTTTTTTATATTTAGAGCTCTAAGCAAACAAACAGTTGTCTATATAAAAGAGCTTTTACAATTGTGCACTTTTAGCAGGTCTCTGAGTTCATGTGACCAATGTATGGTGGATTTTCACAGACCTTGTTTAAAACTGAAGGTGAGAGAGACTTAGAGAAATGGCTTCATTGTTCTGGAGTTCTTTGTTTCATCCACAGAAGAGTAGAATTGGTGATTGATTTTGAAAAGCTGCTGAAAAAAGTATCTTTTCAAATTGCAATTTCTAACTTGGGTTTTACATTTTGTGTTCCATTTTTTGTGCTTTATTTGGGAAGCATTTGTTATTTGTTTGGTGTTTTTAAGGTTCTGCAAATATACACATCATTTTTTAGAGACATTTGTTATCAGTTGTGTTTGTTGATTTGTAGTTTAATTTCATTGGATGTATAGATGTCGTGTGGGGGGGAGGCTCGACAGCAGGTAGGACCCAGGCGCAGAGACGGGAGGCAAACGGGTTCAGGGCAAGTGGGTTTATTTAACTAACAAAAAGCGCTGCAGAGCAGGATGACAAAACTAAAAACAAAAACTTACTGTGGCATGGCAAGGGACATGGACGCCAGACAAGAAGACGTGATCAACATGAGCAGAAGTTAATGGACCAGCACAGGAGGAAGGCAGAGACAAGACTTATATACAGACAGGGCAGACAAGACACAGGTGAACACGATTAGGGCAGATGGGGACCAAAGGAAGTGAAACTCAAAAACATGACAAGACAGGAAACCTTTCAAAATAAAACAGGAAACAGAACCAAACAAGACAGAACAAAAACTAAAGCGAAAAAAAAGACAACAAACTGAAACCATGACAATAGAAAGGAAAAGAAGTTCAAACATTGATTATAAAAAAGGATATAAGAGATAAAAAAAAGAAAAAGGAAAAGAAAAAAGATAAAATATTGATTTAATTGCATTTTGAATGAATAAAAAACAATGATTAATAGAATCAGAAATCAGAAAAAGTTTTATTGCCAGGTTCAGTAGAGCGCACTTTACAAAACGAGGAATTTGACTTGGTGTATAGTGCAATTAAGAATAAGTTAAAAATTAAGTTAACAACAACAACACACTATATACAGTAGAGTAAGGTGAATTAAAGTGGGAGCACAGATGGGCTGGGATGGTGGGGCCTGTAAGTGGCACCGACAGTCCTTTGGTGGGCGGGGGGGGGGGAGGGTGGTCACCTGGGGGAGTTGGGGTTCTGTTCAGCAGGCTGGCTGCAGTGGGGAAGAAGCTGTTCTTGTGGCGCGAGGTCCTGGTCCTGATGGACCGGAGCCTCTTGCCAGAAGGGAGGGGCCGAAAGAGATTATGTCCTGGATGAGAGGGGTTGGCTACAATCCTGGCTGCCCGCCTCCAGGTCCTGGAGATGTGCAGCTCCTGGAGAGACGGGAGGTGGCAGCCGATCACCTTCTCTGCTGAGTGGATGACGCGTTGCAGCTTGGCCTTGTCTCTGGCCGTGGCCGCAGCGAACCAGACTGTGATGGAGGACGTGAGGGTGGATTCGATGATGGCGGTGTAAAAGTCTACCAGCATCTTTTCAGGGAGGTGAAACTTCTTCAGCTGCCTCAGGAAGTACATCCTCTGCTGGACCTTCTTAGTGATGGAGCTGATGTTCTGCTCCCACTTGAGGTCCTGGCTGATGATGGTTCCCAGGAAGCAGAAGGACTCCACAGAGGTCACCGGGGAGTCACAGAGGATGACAGGGGGGAGGGGGGCTGGGGCCTTCCTGAAGTCCACTGTCATCTCCACTGTCTTCAGAGCATTAAGCTCCAGGTTGTTAGCGCTGCACTATGACACCAGCCTGGCTATTTCACTCCTGTAGGCCGACTCATCTCCGTCAGAGATGAGGCCGATGAGTGTGGTGTCGTCAGCAAACTTCAGGAGTTTGACAGACAGGTGACCAGCTGTGCAGCTGTTTGTGTACAGGGAGAGTAACAGGGGTGAAAGGACACAGCCCTGGGGGGATCCGGTGCTTGTGGTCCGAGTATCTGAGACGAGCTTCCCCAGCCTCACATACTGCTGTCTGTCCGTCAGGAAGTCTGTGATCCACCTGCAGGTGGAGTCAGGCACATTCATCTTGGAGAGTTTTTAATACTAAGTCTAGACAGATTTAACACAGGTTTTTGGATGAAAAAGGATTTTTTATAAATCATCTGTTACACTTTTAAGTCTGAAAAAAATATGGAAGGCAGCAAACACAGATCCCTACCGTTTTTAATTTTTTTGTGCTGATATTTGAAAGATAAGTTATGCAAAAAAATAGGTGTTTGCAGTTTTGCCTAAAAAGACGTTTTCGGACCTTTTTGGATCAAATGTTGTCTAAAAGTTCACCTGTAACTTCAATCATTCTGAATTTTTTTAGGAAAACTAAACCACTTCAACTGTGATCTGCAAGGCAATGGTAAAACTATATTTTTTATGGAACAGCCTGCAGTGTTTCTTGTGGGGATCTTTTCTGCCAGGGCTTGCCGGCTTGGTCGGTGGTTGTTGCTGTTACCAATCCAGTTGATATGGTTCTCCATCTGTGTCTAAGTGATATAATCAGAATCAGAATCGTTTATTGTCATTGTACATGGGGATACAATGAAATTGCAGCAGCCTTGGAGTGAAGGAGTTACATAAAATAAAAATAAAAATAGAATAGAAAAAGAAATACTGTATTTACAACTCTTAACAAAAAATGAACAATATGGACAGAAACTGTTAAATATTAAATATTTGTGAATAAAATAGAATGGAATTACATGAGTTGCTGTGAGCACAGCTTAATAAATATCAAGTTATTGCACAGTGACCCGGTTAGACAGTCAGGATATTGCACGCATTGTAGTAAAATTAGAGTGAGGTGTGGTTGGTGGACGTATGTGCATTCCGTATGATAATTGCCTGTGGAAAAAAGCTGTTTCTTAGTCTGTTTGTCCTGGTTCTGATGGACCTGTACCTCCTTCCAGAGGGCAGCAGTTCAAACAGAGGGAAAGCAGAATGGGTGGAGTTAGTGGTGATGCTAGTCACTCTGCTGAGGCAGCGAGACTGGTAAATGTCCTTCAGTGAGGGGAGGGGGCAGCCGATGATCCTCTGCGCTGTCTTTACCACTCTCTGGAGGCTCTGCCGTTCTGCTTCAGTGCAGTGGGAAAACCACACTTTGATGCCATAGGACAGAATGCTCTCAATGGTTGAGCGGTAGAACGTTACCAGCAGCTCCTGGCTGACGTCGTTCCTCCTAAGTTTTCTCAGGAAGTGCAGGCGTTGCTGGGCCTTCCTGATGACAGTCATGGTGTTGTTAGACCATGTGAGGTCAGCAGAGATGGTGGTGCCCAGGAGGGTGAAGCTGTGGACCCTCTCCACACAGTTTCCATCGATGTAGAGTGGGGGTGGATCTGTTCTGTTTTTTCTGAAGTCCAGGATGATCTCCTTGGTCTTGGTGGTGTTCAGGATGAGGTTATTAGCCTGACACCACCTTGAGAGTTTCAGGACTTCGTCTCTGTAGGCCGTCTCGTCGTCCCCAGAGATCAGCCCCACCACAGTAGTGTCGTCTGCAAACTTCACCACGGTGTTGCTGGTGTGGGCTGGTCTGCAGTCTGCTGTGTACAGTGTATACAGCAGAGGACTCAGCACACATCCCTGTGTGGAGCCTGTGCTCAGCGTCCGGGTGGAGGAGAGGTGGGGGTCAAGTTTGACTGTCTGTGGTCTGTTTGTCAGGAAGTCCTTGATCCACGAGCAGGTGAGTGGGTGGAGTCCTAGTTCAGACAGTTTGTTGACCAGAATGTCAGGAATGATTGTGTTAAAGGCTGAGCTATAGTCCACAAAGAGCATCCTGGCGTAGGAGTCTCTGTGTTCCAGGTGGCTCAGCGCAGTGTGGAGGGTGATGGAAATGGCATCATCCGTTGATCTGTTTGCTTTGTAAGCAAACTGGTGGGGGACGAAGATTGGAGGGAGGGAGTCTTTAATGTGTCCCAGGAGCAGCCGCTCCAGACACTTTGTGATGACAGGAGTGAGTGCAACTGGGCGGAAGTCCGTGAGGAAGGCTGTGGATGAGGACTTTTTGGGTATCGGGATGATAGTGGATGACTTCAGGCAAGCAGGGATGAAAGCCTGAGCTAGCGACAGGTTGAAGATTTTTGTGAAGACCTGGGAGAGTTGATCGGCGCAGGCCCGCAGAACCTTTCCGGGAACTCCATCAGGTCCCGCCGCTTTCCTGGGGTTTACCCTGCTGAACATCCGTGCCATCCGTGCCACGTCCATAAAGGCATTGTTTTTATATTTAGAGCTCTAAGCAACCAAACAGTTGTCTATATAAAAGAGCTTTTACAATTGTGCACTTTTAGCAGGCTGAAAAAATTATCTTTTTAAAATTGCCATTTCAAATTTGGGTTTTAAATTTTGTGTTCCATTTTTCTGTGCTTGTATTGGAAGGATTTGTTATTATTTTGTTTAAAAGTGCTACATATTGTATATACACATAATTTATTTAGAGAAATTTGCTATACGTTGTGTTTTTTGGTTTTGTAGTTTAATTTCATTGGATTTATATTAAGGAAAAGAAGTTGCAGCATTGATTAAAAAAGGATAAAAGAGACATTTACTGTCTAAGTCTTATGTTACATCTGTAGAACTGTACTGAGAGTTGGGTTTTGTTTTGGAGCACATTCATATGTTTTGTTTGTAAAAAAAAAAAGATAAAATATTAGGTTAATTGCATTTTACATGACTAGAAAAGCAATGATTATTCATAAAAATCTATGAAAGACATACAAAACAAATGAAAAAGCAGTCTGCCCTCCCTCTTGTGTCTAAACTCTTGTCACCTCACTTCTGGGTTAGTTAGCATATGAACTGGCAGCTGGTGTGTGTGTGTGGGGGGGGGGGGAGGGGGGGGGGTGAAATTTGACTCCAGCAACAGGGATGATTGAGGAGCAGGCTGCAGCATGAGGAAAAGACTTAAGCATGTAAGATGAAATGACATCCTACAGTTGACCAGTTCATTTTATATCTGTAAAGAATATTCAAGAAGCATTTAGACATGTTCAGCTATATGCGTGTGAAACTTGGTGTGGATATTTGAAGCATAAGTAATTTTAAAACACACTTGTTTGGAGTCCAGACGGAAAAAGCACAGGTTTTGGGATGAATCAGGATTTTTTTAAAATCATCTGTTTCACCTGGACTTCTGAAAAAAATATGGAAGGCAGCAAACACAGATCCCTACATTTGAAAAAATAAATGGTGTTGATATATGATGATTAAGTTATGAAAAAAAATAGGTGTTTGTAGTTTTGCCTAAAAAGACGTTTTCGGACCTTTTTGGATGTAATGCTCTCTAAGATGTCACCTGTAACTTCAATCATTCTGAATTTTTTTAGGAAGCAGTAGCACATAAATGCCTATGAAAGTTGAATTCTTGGTGCTGATAACCTAAACAGAATTTATGCTAAAAATCTTTGTTCAGTCCAAAATTTCATTAAAAAAATCAAGTGATGAAGTTTCTCGTAGACCCTATAGTGTTACATATCAAAGCTGGAGGTTATTAAAGGCATCTAATTCTGAAATCTCAGCTTCCTGAGACAAACGGCTGATTTATAATAAATTTCTATTATTTGGGTGCACATAATCGACCACTTCCTGTTACGCAGGCACCGTCAGGTGTACACCCATGAAACTTTACATGATGAGAGAGGACCCTTCTGAGTATCTCCAGTTTTAATTTCATGCACATCGGACAAAGCAAAGAGAAAATACAGGGCAGAATGTGCCCAATGCAATAACTAGGTGGCGCTATAGAGCTCGTCCAAGATTGTCATATCCATGGGTTCAGAATAGAAGCTTCATCATATCCATTGAATTTCAGTGAGATTGGACAAGGAATGTGCACGTGAGAGCAACTTTTGTGTGCATAGCGAGATGCCCAACTTTGCCGCTCTGTCACGACCACACCCCCGCATTGAAAGTTATGGTTTTTTGTCAGAGTAAACTTCAATGGCTTTTCAACAGGTGGACGTCATTTTCAGGTGTGTCGGCTCATCCTACTCGGAGCAGTGATGCTCCAAGTCAAACATGTCATTTCCTCTTGCCAGCAGGTGGCGCTACACTTTTTCCAGATTCTTTCACTGCAGATGTGTTCAGAGTCAGACTACAATCATGCATATCAATTTTTGATCAGATTGGATTATGCATGGCTGAGTTATGGCCATTTTTCTTTTCATGGCGTGTTTTCGAAACAACGTCGAATTTCTACGCGCCGCCACGGTCACAAACTTCTGTAAAAACTTAAAAGCTTTGCAATTTAACATCGGACATGTGTCTAGTTTACAAAACCAAAGTTTGGAGTCATTATTCACAAATCTCTAGGAGGAGTTCGTTCTAGAAGGAGGCCTGCAAATGTCCAAAATAGAGCAAAAATGACATATTGACATCAATATAGCAGACTTCCTGTGCGACTGACAGCTTGGTACCTACAGACTTTTTTGTAGGTTTCCATCTGATGAACATGCCCTGAAAAAATCAAGCTTGTACGTTAAAGCGTATGCGGGGCGTCGGGACAAAAGTCAGTGTAGGTGGCGCTGTCGAGCCATTTTTGCGCACCCATGCCAATTTCTCATAAAATACGAAATTTTTCGCGACCCCTGATGTGTGTGCCAAATTTGGTGAGTTTTGGGGTATGTTAAAGGCCTCAAAAATGCGATTCTTCCGGCAGAAGAAAAATAATAATAATAATAAAGCTACAAGTAGCATTTAGCGGGCCCGAGCACGTGCGACCGCATGGCACGAGCGACCGCCCCGTGAGCAACGCCCTGCTCGAGCCATTCTCGTCGTTTTTTCTTGTCCATTCTGGAGCTCCAAGCTATTGTTAATACGACAGCAGCCTGGGGGGGGGGGGGGGGGGGGGGGGGCTGTAATCTGTTGCCTTAAGGGACAAAGACTTTTGCATATAGCATGAAAAAAATTCAAGCAATGATGATAATTGCTATCACTGTCCCTAAGGATGAGAACAATAGAACTCATTCAATTTCCACTACAATGTCTAGATGAGTGTCAGCTATGTCTGATAACTTGGCCAATTAGCTGGACCGGGATCTTGCAAAGTGCAGGTGGTTAACGTCCAGTGTGATGAGTCTGTGGACGGCAACAGTACAGCATAGCTTTTGGTTTCCACAAGAGAAGAACTCCTGACACATCTGCCCTAACAGACAACTACAAGAGGAGTTGAAATGTATAACACGGTGAAGGAGTTTTTGTGCAGAAAAAGGTACAATTAGAAAAGCTGGTAGCAGTGACTGCAGATGGGACTCCTGCTATGATCAATAGACAAACAGGTTTCATCACTCACTGTAAAGCTGACCCAGACTTTCCAAAATGTCTGCATTACTGCTGCGTCATTCACCAGCAGGCCTTATGTGCAGAAGTGATTGGCTCTGGACATATAATGACTCTTATTCTGAAAATCGTAAACAACCTCAGCTGCAAAGCAAAACAGCACAGGATTTTTAAGGTGCTATTGGAGGAGATGTCTGTTGAATATGGTGAATATGAACATTGTGAATCTGAACTTGCATTCTTGACTGACATTACTGGAAAACTAAACCACTTGATCTGCGAGCCTCAAGACAATGGCAAAACTATTTTTTTTTGACCAGCCTGCCTGAGCCAGTGTTTTTCTTGTGGGGATCTTTTCTGCCAGGGCTTGTCAGCTTGGTCAGTGGATGTTGCTGCAGTTGTCTCCCTTGCTGGGACAGCTGGAGTTAAACACAGCAGCTCACGGCTCTGAAGTGGACCCCGTTGCTGTCCCAGTCTGGATGGGCACTGTGGCGATGTTCCAATGGCCAGGCTGGCTCCTGGTATAAAGAGATTCCCAAATACCATTTCCTAACCGCAGAGCCAAGGATGTGTTTACATGTTTAGGTCAAAAATGTGATGGACAGCTTCATGTTGTCTAAACATGCCACCCTGTTATTAATCCAGTTGATATGGTTCTCCATCTGTGTCTAGGTGATAGAAAAGCATTTTTTTTTATATTTACAGCTCTAAGCAAACAAACAGTTGTCTATATAAAAGAGCTTTTACAATTGTGCACTTTTAGCAGGTCTCTGAGTTCATGTGACCAATGTATGGTGGATTTTCACAGACCTTGTTTAAAACTGAAGGTGAGAGAGACTTAGAGAAATGGCTTCATTGTTCTGGAGTTCTTTGTTTCATCCACAGAAGAGTAGAATTGGTGATTGATTTTGAAAAGCTGCTGAAAAAAGTATCTTTTCAAATTGCAATTTCTAACTTGGGTTTTACATTTTGTGTTCCATTTTTTGTGCTTTATTTGGGAAGCATTTGTTATTTGTTTGGTGTTTTTAAGGTTCTGCAAATATACACATCATTTTTTAGAGACATTTGTTATCAGTTGTGTTTGTTGATTTGTAGTTTAATTTCATTGGATGTATAGATGTCGTGTGGGGGGGAGGCTCGACAGCAGGTAGGACCCAGGCGCAGAGACGGGAGGCAAACGGGTTCAGGGCAAGTGGGTTTATTTAACTAACAAAAAGCGCTGCAGAGCAGGATGACAAAACTAAAAACAAAAACTTACTGTGGCATGGCAAGGGACATGGACGCCAGACAAGAAGACGTGATCAACATGAGCAGAAGTTAATGGACCAGCACAGGAGGAAGGCAGAGACAAGACTTATATACAGACAGGGCAGACAAGACACAGGTGAACACGATTAGGGCAGATGGGGACCAAAGGAAGTAAAACTCAAAAACATGACAAGACAGGAAACCTTTCAAAATAAAACAGGAAACAGAACCAAACAAGACAGAACAAGAACTAAAGCGAAAAAAAAGACAACAAACTGAAACCATGACAATAGAAAGGAAAAGAAGTTCAAACATTGATTATAAAAAAGGATATAAGAGATAAAAAAAAGAAAAAGGAAAAGAAAAAAGATAAAATATTGATTTAATTGCATTTTGAATGAATAAAAAACAATGATTAATAGAATCAGAAATCAGAAAAAGTTTTATTGCCAGGTTCAGTAGAGCGCACTTTACAAAACGAGGAATTTGACTTGGTGTATAGTGCAATTAAGAATAAGTTAAAAATTAAGTTAACAACAACAACACACTATATACAGTAGAGTAAGGTGAATTAAAGTGGGAGCACAGATGGGCTGGGATGGTGGGGCCTGTAAGTGGCACCGACAGTCCTTTGGTGGGCGGGGGGGGGGGGGGGGGGGGGTCACCTGGGGGAGTTGGGGTTCTGTTCAGCAGGCTGGCTGCAGTGGGGAAGAAGCTGTTCTTGTGGCGCGAGGTCCTGGTCCTGATGGACCGGAGCCTCTTGCCAGAAGGGAGGGGCCGAAAGAGATTATGTCCTGGATGAGAGGGGTTGGCTACAATCCTGGCTGCCCGCCTCCAGGTCCTGGAGATGTGCAGCTCCTGGAGAGACGGGAGGTGGCAGCCGATCACCTTCTCTGCTGAGTGGATGACGCGTTGCAGCTTGGCCTTGTCTCTGGCCGTGGCCGCAGCGAACCAGACTGTGATGGAGGACGTGAGGGTGGATTCGATGATGGCGGTGTAAAAGTCTACCAGCATCTTTTCAGGGAGGTGAAACTTCTTCAGCTGCCTCAGGAAGTACATCCTCTGCTGGACCTTCTTAGTGATGGAGCTGATGTTCTGCTCCCACTTGAGGTCCTGGCTGATGATGGTTCCCAGGAAGCAGAAGGACTCCACAGAGGTCACCGGGGAGTCACAGAGGATGACAGGGGGGAGGGGGGCTGGGGCCTTCCTGAAGTCCACTGTCATCTCCACTGTCTTCAGAGCATTAAGCTCCAGGTTGTTAGCGCTGCACTATGACACCAGCCTGGCTATTTCACTCCTGTAGGCCGACTCATCTCCGTCAGAGATGAGGCCGATGAGTGTGGTGTCGTCAGCAAACTTCAGGAGTTTGACAGACAGGTGACCAGCTGTGCAGCTGTTTGTGTACAGGGAGAGTAACAGGGGTGAAAGGACACAGCCCTGGGGGGATCCGGTGCTTGTGGTCCGAGTATCTGAGACGAGCTTCCCCAGCCTCACATACTGCTGTCTGTCCGTCAGGAAGTCTGTGATCCACCTGCAGGTGGAGTCAGGCACATTCATCTTGGAGAGTTTTTAATACTAAGTCTAGACAGATTTAACACAGGTTTTTGGATGAAAAAGGATTTTTTATAAATCATCTGTTACACTTTTAAGTCTGAAAAAAATATGGAAGGCAGCAAACACAGATCCCTACCGTTTTTAATTTTTTTGTGCTGATATTTGAAAGATAAGTTATGCAAAAAAATAGGTGTTTGCAGTTTTGCCTAAAAAGACGTTTTCGGACCTTTTTGGATCAAATGTTGTCTAAAAGTTCACCTGTAACTTCAATCATTCTGAATTTTTTTAGGAAAACTAAACCACTTCAACTGTGATCTGCAAGGCAATGGTAAAACTATATTTTTTATGGAACAGCCTGCAGTGTTTCTTGTGGGGATCTTTTCTGCCAGGGCTTGCCGGCTTGGTCGGTGGTTGTTGCTGTTACCAATCCAGTTGATATGGTTCTCCATCTGTGTCTAAGTGATATAATCAGAATCAGAATCGTTTATTGTCATTGTACATGGGGATACAATGAAATTGCAGCAGCCTTGGAGTGAAGGAGTTACATAAAATAAAAATAAAAATAGAATAGAAAAAGAAATACTGTATTTACAACTCTTAACAAAAAATGAACAATATGGACAGAAACTGTTAAATATTAAATATTTGTGAATAAAATAGAATGGAATTACATGAGTTGCTGTGAGCACAGCTTAATAAATATCAAGTTATTGCACAGTGACCCGGTTAGACAGTCAGGATATTGCACGCATTGTAGTAAAATTAGAGTGAGGTGTGGTTGGTGGACGTATGTGCATTCCGTATGATAATTGCCTGTGGAAAAAAGCTGTTTCTTAGTCTGTTTGTCCTGGTTCTGATGGACCTGTACCTCCTTCCAGAGGGCAGCAGTTCAAACAGAGGGAAAGCAGAATGGGTGGAGTTAGTGGTGATGCTAGTCACTCTGCTGAGGCAGCGAGACTGGTAAATGTCCTTCAGTGAGGGGAGGGGGCAGCCGATGATCCTCTGCGCTGTCTTTACCACTCTCTGGAGGCTCTGCCGTTCTGCTTCAGTGCAGTGGGAAAACCACACTTTGATGCCATAGGACAGAATGCTCTCAATGGTTGAGCGGTAGAACGTTACCAGCAGCTCCTGGCTGACGTCGTTCCTCCTAAGTTTTCTCAGGAAGTGCAGGCGTTGCTGGGCCTTCCTGATGACAGTCATGGTGTTGTTAGACCATGTGAGGTCAGCAGAGATGGTGGTGCCCAGGAGGGTGAAGCTGTGGACCCTCTCCACACAGTTTCCATCGATGTAGAGTGGGGGTGGATCTGTTCTGTTTTTTCTGAAGTCCAGGATGATCTCCTTGGTCTTGGTGGTGTTCAGGATGAGGTTATTAGCCTGACACCACCTTGAGAGTTTCAGGACTTCGTCTCTGTAGGCCGTCTCGTCGTCCCCAGAGATCAGCCCCACCACAGTAGTGTCGTCTGCAAACTTCACCACGGTGTTGCTGGTGTGGGCTGGTCTGCAGTCTGCTGTGTACAGTGTATACAGCAGAGGACTCAGCACACATCCCTGTGTGGAGCCTGTGCTCAGCGTCCGGGTGGAGGAGATGTGGGGGTCAAGTTTGACTGTCTGTGGTCTGTTTGTCAGGAAGTCCTTGATCCACGAGCAGGTGAGTGGGTGGAGTCCTAGTTCAGACAGTTTGTTGACCAGAATGTCAGGAATGATTGTGTTAAAGGCTGAGCTATAGTCCACAAAGAGCATCCTGGCGTAGGTGTCTCTGTGTTCCAGGTGGCTCAGCGCAGTGTGGAGGGTGATGGAAATGGCATCATCCGTTGATCTGTTTGCTTTGTAAGCAAACTGGTGGGGGACGAAGATTGGAGGGAGGGAGTCTTTGATGTGTCCCAGGAGCAGCCGCTCCAGACACTTTGTGATGACAGCAGTGAGTGCAACTGGGCGGAAGTCCGTGAGGAAGGCTGTGGATGAGGACTTTTTGGGTATCGGGATGATAGTGGATGACTTCAGGCAAGCAGGGATGAAAGCCTGAGCTAGCGACAGGTTGAAGATTTTTGTGAAGACCTGGGAGAGTTGATCGGCGCAGGCCCGCAGAACCTTTCCGGGAACTCCATCAGGTCCCGCCGCTTTCCTGGGGTTTACCCTGCTGAACATCCGTGCCATCCGTGCCACGTCCATAAAGGCATTGTTTTTATATTTAGAGCTCTAAGCAACCAAACAGTTGTCTATATAAAAGAGCTTTTACAATTGTGCACTTTTAGCAGGCTGAAAAAATTATCTTTTTAAAATTGCCATTTCAAATTTGGGTTTTAAATTTTGTGTTCCATTTTTCTGTGCTTGTATTGGAAGGATTTGTTATTATTTTGTTTAAAAGTGCTACATATTGTATATACACAATTTATTTAGAGAAATTTGCTATACGTTGTGTTTTTTGGTTTTGTAGTTTAATTTCATTGGATTTATATTAAGGAAAAGAAGTTGCAGCATTGATTAAAAAAGGATAAAAGAGACATTTACTGTCTAAGTCTTATGTTACATCTGTAGAACTGTACTGAGAGTTGGGTTTTGTTTTGGAGCACATTCATATGTTTTGTTTGTAAAAAAAAAGATAAAATATTAGGTTAATTGCATTTTACATGACTAGAAAAGCAATGATTATTCATAAAAATCTATGAAAGACATACAAAACAAATGAAAAAGCAGTCTGCCCTCCCTCTTGTGTCTAAACTCTTGTCACCTCACTTCTGGGTTAGTTAGCATATGAACTGGCAGCTGGTGTGTGTGTGTGGGGGGGGGGGGGGGGGGTGTGTGAAATTTGACTCCAGCAACAGGGATGATTGAGGAGCAGGCTGCAGCATGAGGAAAAGACTTAAGCATGTAAGAGGAAATGACATCCTACAGTTGACCAGTACATTTTATATCTGTAAAGAATATTCAAGAAGCATTTAGACATGTTCAGCTATATGCGTGTGAAACTTGGTGTGGATATTTGAAGCATAAGTAATTTTAAAACACACTTGTTTGGAGTCCAGACGGAAAAAGCACAGGTTTTGGGATGAATCAGGATTTTTTTAAAATCATCTGTTTCACCTGGACTTCTGAAAAAAATATGGAAGGCAGCAAACACAGATCCCTACATTTGAAAAAATAAATGGTGTTGATATATGATGATTAAGTTATGAAAAAAAATAGGTGTTTGTAGTTTTGCCTAAAAAGACGTTTTCGGACCTTTTTGGATGTAATGCTCTCTAAGATGTCACCTGTAACTTCAATCATTCTGAATTTTTTTAGGAAGCAGTAGCACATAAATGCCTATGAAAGTTGAATTCTTGGTGCTGATAACCTAAACAGAATTTATGCTAAAAATCTTTGTTCAGTCCAAAATTTCATTAAAAAAATCAAGTGATGAAGTTTCTCGTAGACCCTATAGTGTTACATATCAAAGCTGGAGGTTATTAAAGGCATCTAATTCTGAAATCTCAGCTTCCTGAGACAAACGGCTGATTTATAATAAATTTCTATTATTTGGGTGCACATAATCGACCACTTCCTGTTACGCAGGCACCGTCAGGTGTACACCCATGAAACTTTACATGATGAGAGAGGACCCTTCTGAATATCTCCAGTTTTAATTTCATGCACATCGGACAAAGCAAAGAGAAAATACAGGGCAGAATGTGCCCAATGCAATAACTAGGTGGCGCTATAGAGCTCGTCCAAGATTGTCATATCCATGGGTTCAGAATAGAAGCTTCATCATATCCATTGAATTTCAGTGAGATTGGACAAGGAATGTGCACGTGAGAGCAACTTTTGTGTGCATAGCGAGATGCCCAACTTTGCCGCTCTGTCACGACCACACCCCCGCATTGAAAGTTATGGTTTTTTGTCAGAGTAAACTTCAATGGCTTTTCAACAGGTGGACGTCATTTTCAGGTGTGTCGGCTCATCCTACTCGGAGCAGTGATGCTCCAAGTCAAACATGTCATTTCCTCTTGCCAGCAGGTGGCGCTACACTTTTTCCAGATTCTTTCACTGCAGATGTGTTCAGAGTCAGACTACAATCATGCATATCAATTTTTGATCAGATTGGATTATGCATGGCTGAGTTATGGCCATTTTTCTTTTCATGGCGTGTTTTCGAAACAACGTCGAATTTCTACGCGCCGCCACGGTCACAAACTTCTGTAAAAACTTAAAAGCTTTGCAATTTAACATCGGACATGTGTCTAGTTTACAAAACCAAAGTTTGGAGTCATTATTCACAAATCTCTAGGAGGAGTTCGTTCTAGAAGGAGGCCTGCAAATGTCCAAAATAGAGTGTAGCCCAGGTGGTTTTACCTACTTTGTTTTGCCTTAACCGTCTGTTAGTTTCCTTTCTGCGCATTTCTCGTCACCTTCTGTTTCCCCTTCGACGTCACTCCCTCACGTGGGCTAGTTGGCCAATCACGGCCAAGCTTCTCGTGTCATCAGGACATCACGTGATACGGCGCGACCAGTCGCGTACGCTTATTAGGGTGCAGGGAATCAATGGTTTAAGACGCGGCGGGGAAGCTACATGAGCGGTACGGTATCGGTCGGAATTTACATCTCGTTAACCACCATTTTCCGCTAAGTGATTAATGTGGTAACATGTTGTCATAGGAGCCCTCTATCCGGTCCACAGTTCCACCATACATAAAAGCGTTGGTAATATGTGGTTGGCGGAATCTGGTGAGTTGTCTATTTGTTTGCTAACGTAGCTTTAGCTGCTACTGTGTATCAGATGTGGTTAACGTTAAATGTTACCTATCATATCCAAGCATAATGACTCATAGTATGACCCGAATATTGTACATTCAGTATGGGTATATGTTATGTTAATATGTTTAATGTTTTGTCTTTGTCTTTACATGAATGTAGCACAGCTAGTGCTGTGTTTATGATTTTTGTGTGCACACTATATGTTATGATGTCTTATATTGTTTTTGACGTGTTAACACGCGATTTCCTGTGGCTTTGGTCCTGTTATCCAGGCCGGGTCCAGGTGGCGAGCTAGACCTTGGAATCTGAACACTAAGAAGAGCCGCGTCCTCCCTCCGGGCCGGTAGAGGGTTTTTGTTTCTTCTTGTCTTTCCCTCATAAGTCAAAGCACAGTTTTCTGCTGTTTCCCTGAACGGTTCGACAGACCTTCATTTGACTCTCCCCACCGCAACGGCTTCCTTGAGCCGCTATGGATATCCTCTGAACGGTGGGCGAGTCTTCTTTGAATATTTTCTCCCTGTGTGGTGCAGTTAAAGAGAAACTGGACTCTTCCCCTCTGACAAAGGCTATCTTAACAAGAGTATAGTAATGCTGATGTGTTTACTTCTTGAAGTGCTTTTGTATATATATGTTTGAATGGCCATTCTATGTTTCACTATTTATCACTGTAAATCATCTGTACAAGTCATTAAAGGTGCTACTAATCCATGAACAATTCCAGTCTCCTGCCCCTCCCTCCTTGAGACGATAACTAGACTTCTGATCCCTAGCCCATTAGCCATTTAGTTGCTTATTCATATCAATTGGTAGCTTCCGGCGACAAAGGTGCTACAAGAGCAAAAATGACATATTGACATCAATATAGCAGACTTCCTGTGCGACTGACAGCTTGGTACCTACAGACTTTTTTGTAGGTTTCCATCTGATGAACATGCCCTGAAAAAATCAAGCTTGTACGTTAAAGCGTATGCGGGGCGTCGGGACAAAAGTCAGTGTAGGTGGCGCTGTCGAGCCATTTTTGCGCACCCATGCCAATTTCTCATAAAATACGAAATTTTTCGCGACCCCTGATGTGTGTGCCAAATTTGGTGAGTTTTGGGGTATGTTAAAGGCCTCAAAAATGCGATTCTTCCGGCAGAAGAAAAATAATAATAATAATAATAAACCTAACAGATACAATAGGGTCCTTGCACTCCGTGCTCGGGCCCTAATAATAAACCTAACAGATACAATAGGGTCCTTGCACTCCGTGCTCGGGCCCTAATAATAATAAACCTAACAGATACAATAGGGTCCTTGCACTCCGTGCTCGGGCCCTAATAATAATAACTCTAACAGATACAATAGGGTCCTTGCACTCCGTGCTCGGGCCCTAATAATTAAAGCTACAAGTAGCATTTAGCGGGCCCGAGCACGTGCGACCGCCTGGCACGAGCGACCGCCCCGTGAGCAACGCCCTGCTCGAGCCATTCTCGTCGTTTTTTCTTGTCCATTCTGGAGCTCCAAGCTATTGTTAATACGACAGCAGCCTGGGGGGGGGGCTGTAATCTGTTGCCTTAAGGGACAAAGACTTTTGCATATAGCATGAAAAAAATTCAAGCAATGATGATAATTGCTATCACTGTCCCTAAGGATGAGAACAATAGAACTCATTCAATTTCCACTACAATGTCTAGATGAGTGTCAGCTATGTCTGATAACTTGGCCAATTAGCTGGACCGGGATCTTGCAAAGTGCAGGTGGTTAACGTCCAGTGTGATGAGTCTGTGGACGGCAACAGTACAGCATAGCTTTTGGTTTCCACAAGAGAAGAACTCCTGACACATCTGCCCTAACAGACAACTACAAGAGGAGTTGAAATGTATAACACGGTGAAGGAGTTTTTGTGCAGAAAAAGGTACAATTAGAAAAGCTGGTAGCAGTGACTGCAGATGGGACTCCTGCTATGATCAATAGACAAACAGGTTTCATCACTCACTGTAAAGCTGACCCAGACTTTCCAAAATGTCTGCATTACTGCTGCGTCATTCACCAGCAGGCCTTATGTGCAGAAGTGATTGGCTCTGGACATATAATGACTCTTATTCTGAAAATCGTAAACAACCTCAGCTGCAAAGCAAAACAGCACAGGATTTTTAAGGTGCTATTGGAGGAGATGTCTGTTGAATATGGTGAATATGAACATTGTGAATCTGAACTTGCATTCTTGACTGACATTACTGGAAAACTAAACCACTTGATCTGCGAGCTGCAAGACAATGGCAAAACTATTTTTTTTTTGACCAGCCTGCCTTAGCCAGTGTTTTTCTTGTGGGGATCTTTTCTGCCAGGGCTTGTCAGCTTGGTCAGTGGATGTTGCTGCAGTTGTCTACCTTGCTGGGACAGCTGGAGTTAAACACAGCAGCTCACGGCTCTGAAGTGGACCCCGTTGCTGTCCCAGTCTGGATGGGCACTGTGGCGATGTTCCAATGGCCAGGCTGGCTCCTGGTATAAAGAGATTCCCAAATACCATTTCCTAACCGCAGAGCCAAGGATGTGTTTACATGTTTAGGTCAAAAATGTGATGGACAGCTTCATGTTGTCTAAACATGCCACCCTGTTATTAATCCAGTTGATATGGTTCTCCATCTGTGTCTAGGTGATAGAAAAGCATTTTTTTTTATATTTAGAGCTCTAAGCAAACAAACAGTTGTCTATATAAAAGAGCTTTTACAATTGTGCACTTTTAGCAGGTCTCTGAGTTCATGTGACCAATGTATGGTGGATTTTCACAGACCTTGTTTAAAACTGAAGGTGAGAGACTTAGAGAAATGGCTTCATTGTTCTGGAGTTCTTTGTTTTATCCACAGAAGAGTATAATTGGTGAATGATTTTGAAAAGCTGCTGAAAAAAGTATCTTTTTCAAATTGCAATTTCTAACTTGGGTTTTACATTTTGTGTTCCATTTTTTGTGCTTTATTTGGGAAGCATTTGTTATTTGTTTGGTGTTTTTAAGGTTCTGCAAATATACAAATCAAATTTTAGAGACATTTGTTATCAGTTGTGTTTGTTGATTTGTAGTTTAATTTCATTGGATGTATAGATGTCGTGTGGGGGGGAGGCTCGAGAGCAGGTAGGACCCAGGCGCAGAGACGGGAGGCAAACGGGTTCAGGGCAAGTGGGTTTATTTAACTAACAAAAAGCGCTGCAGAGCAGGATGACAAAACTAAAAACAAAAACTTACTGTGGCATGGCAAGGGACATGGACGCCAGACAAGAAGACGTGATCAACATGAGCAGAAGTTAATGGACCAGCACAGGAGGAAGGCAGAGACAAGACTTATATACAGACAGGGCAGACAAGACACAGGTGAACACGATTAGGGCAGATGGGGACCAAAGGAAGTAAAACTCAAGAAACATGACAAGACAGGAAACCTTTCAAAATAAAACAGGAAACAGAACCAAACAAGACAGAACAAGAACTAAAGCGAAAAAAAAGACAACAAACTGAAACCATGACAATAGAAAGGAAAAGAAGTTGAAACATTGATTATAAAAAAGGATATAAGAGATAAAAAAAAAGAAAAAGGAAAAGAAAAAAGATAAAATATTGATTTAATTGCATTTTGAATGAATAAAAAAGTGGCTACATTGCTCTGGACTTCTTTGTTTCATCCACAGAAGAGTAAAATATGTGATTGATTTTGAAAAGCTGCTGAAAAATGTATCTTTTTAAAATTGCAATTTCTAATTTGGGTTTTACATTTTGTGTTCCATTTTTTGTGATTGTATTAGAAAGATTTGTTATTTATTTGGTGTTTAAAGGTGGTACATAATGTACTTAGAGACATTTGCTATATGTTGTGTTTGTTGTCGTTGTAGTTTAATTTCTTTGGATGTATTGAAAGGAAATGAAAAGAAGTTGCAGCATTGATTAAAAAAGCATAAAAGAGACATGTACTGTCTGATGTTACATCTGTAGGAGTGTACTGAGGCTGGGTTTTGTTTTGGAGCACATTCATATATTTAAAAAAAAAAAAAAAAAAAAGATAAAATATAAAGTTAATTGTATTTTGGATGAATAAAAAAGCAATGATTAGTGCTAAGGATGTATAAAAGACAAACAAAACAAAGGAAATTGCTGTATTTTAGTGTTGAACTAGGGTTTCTAACTGTTCTACTTTCTGTCTGCCACTCCTGGCTAATTTACATGTGAGCACACAGCTGGGGGTGGGGGGGGGGGGGGGGGGGGGGGCTAACTCCACTCCTGCAGCAGAGGAGACTGATGAAAAGCTTGAGGATGTAAGATTGAATAAATAAAATCCTAGAGTTGACCAGTTCATTTTATAAATGTAAATATTTTTTATTTTGGTGCTGATAAACTAAACAGATGTTATGATAAAAATATTTGCTTGAGTCAAAATGTCCAAAAATTTGCTTTCAGCACAATAGGGTGATTAAGGTGGTTAAATGTTTCTCGTACGTATAGTGCTGCTTTTCAAACGTGGAGCTTTGTAAGACGCATCTAATTCTGAAATCTCAGCTTCCTGAGACAAACGGCTGATTTCCTATGAAGCTTGATTATATGATCATGCTTCATGATCATTTATGAACATATATAGCTCGTCCAAAATTGTCATATCCATGGGTTCAGAATGGAAGTTTCATCAAATCTATTTAATTTCAGTGAGATCAGACAAGGAATGTGAACGTGAGAGCAACATTTGTGCATGGCGAGATACCCAACTTCGCCGCTCTGTCACGACCACACCCCCGCGTTGAAAGATTTGTTTTTCATCAGAGTAAACTTCAATGGTTTTTCAACAGGTGGACGTCATTTTGAGGTGTGTTTGCTCATCCTACTTGGAGCAGTGATGCTCCAAGTAAAACATGTCATTTCCTGTTGCCAGCAGGTGGCGCTACACCTGTTTCGGATTTTTCCACTGCAGATGTGTTCAAAGTCAGACTACAATCATGCACAACAAATTTGGATCAGATTAGATTATTTATGGCTGAGTAATGGCCATTTTTCTTTTCATGGCGTGATTTCGAAACGACCTCAAATTTTGACGCGCCGCCACGGTCACAAACAACCGTAAAAACTTAAAAGCTTCGCAATTTAAGATCGGACATGTGTTTAGTTTACAAAACCAAAGTTTGGAGTCAATGTTCAAAAATCTCTAGGAGGAGTTCGTTCTAGAACGAGGCCTGCAAAGGACCAAAATAGAGCAAAACTGACATATTGACATCAATATAGCAGACTTCCTGTGCGACTGACAGCTTGGTCCCAAGAGACTTTTTTGTAGGTCTCCATCTGATGAACATGTCCTGTAAATATCAAGCTTGTATGTTAAAGAACATGGCGGGGCTCTCAAAAACAAACATGGTAGGTGGCGCTATTGAGCCGTTTTTTGTTCACCCATGCAAGTGCTGTGTATCTAAGTTGGAGATATGTAAGAGGCCTCTCATTCTGAAATCTCAGCCTCGTGATACAAACGGCTGATTTTTTATGAATTTTTAATTATCTGACTGCAACGCAATCAACCACTTCCTGTTTGGCGGTGGCTTGCGCAGGCACCGTCAGGTGTACGCCCATGAAACTTTAAACAATGAGAGAAGACCCTTATGAGTATCTCCTGTTGTAATTTTATGAATGTCGGACAAAGCACAGAGAAAAGATAGGTCAGAATGTGACATAAAATGTATTTGTCAATATCTAGGTGGCGCTGTGGAGCTCGTCCAAGATTGTCATATCCATTGGTTCAGAATGGAAGCCTCATCACCTCTATTGAATTTCAGTGAGATTGGACAAGGAATGTGCACGTGAGAGCAACTTTTGTGTGCATGGCGAGACGCCCAACTTCGCCGCTCTGTCACGACCACACCCCCGCATTGAAAGTTATGGCTTTTTATCAGAGTAAACATCAATGGCTTTTCAACAGGTGGACATCATTTTGAGGTGTGTCGGCTCATCCTACTTGGAGCAGTGATGCTCCAAGTAAAACATGTCATTTCCTTTTACCAGCAGGTGGCGCTACACCTTTTCCAGATTCTTCCACTGCAGATGTGTTCAAAGTCAGACTACAATCATGCATATCAACTTTGGATCATATTGGATTTTGCATGGCTGAGTAATGGCCATTTTTCTTTTCATGGCGTGTTTTCAAAATGACCTCCATTTTCGACGCGCCGCCACGGTCACAAACATCCGTAAAAACTTAAAAGCTTCGCAATTTAACATCGGACATGTGTTTAGTTTACAAAACCAAAGTTTGGAGTCATTATTCACAAATCTCTAGGAGGAGTTCGCTCTAGAGTGAGGCCTGCAAATGTCCAAAATGAAGCAAAAATGACATATTGACCTCAATATATCAGACTTCCTGTGCGAGTGACAGGTGGGTCCTTTCAGACTTTTTTTTAGGTCTCCATCTGAAGAACATGCCCTGTAAAAATCAAGCTTGTACGTTAAAGCGTATGCGGGGCGTCGGGACAAAAGTCACTGTAGGTGGCGCTATCGAGCCGTTTTTCTGCGCCCATGCCAATCTCCTATAAAATACGAAATTTTTCGCGACTCCTGATGTGTGTGCCAAATTTGGTGAGTTTTGGGGTATGTTAAAGGCCTCAAAAAGGCGACTCTTCCGGTAGAATAATAATAATAATAATAATTAAAGCTACAAGTAGCATTTAGCGGGCCCGAGCACGTGCGACCGCACGGCACGAGCGACCGCCCCGTGAGCAATGCCCTGCTCGAGCCATTCTCGTCGTTTTTTCTTGTCCATTCTGGAGCTCCAAGCTATTGTTAATACGACAGCAGCCTGGGGGGGGGGGGGGGGGGGGGGGGGCTGTAATCTGTTGCCTTAAGGGACAAAGACTTTTGCATATAGCATGAAAAAAATTCAAGCAATGATGATAATTGCTATCACTGTCCCTAAGGATGAGAACAATAGAACTCATTCAATTTCCACTACAATGTCTAGATGAGTGTCAGCTATGTCTGATAACTTGGCCAATTAGCTGGACCGGGATCTTGCAAAGTGCAGGTGGTTAACGTCCAGTGTGATGAGTCTGTGGACGGCAACAGTACAGCATAGCTTTTGGTTTCCACAAGAGAAGAACTCCTGACACATCTGCCCTAACAGACAACTACAAGAGGAGTTGAAATGTATAACACGGTGAAGGAGTTTTTGTGCAGAAAAAGGTACAATTAGAAAAGCTGGTAGCAGTGACTGCAGATGGGACTCCTGCTATGATCAATAGACAAACAGGTTTCATCACTCACTGTAAAGCTGACCCAGACTTTCCAAAATGTCTGCATTACTGTTGCGTCATTCACCAGCAGGCCTTATGTGCAGAAGTGATTGGCTCTGGACATATAATGACTCTTATTCTGAAAATCGTAAACAACCTCAGCTGCAAAGCAAAACAGCACAGGATTTTTAAGGTGCTATTGGAGGAGATGTCTGTTGAATATGGTGAATATGAACATTGTGAATCTGAACTTGCATTCTTGACTGACATTACTGGAAAACTAAACCACTTGATCTGCGAGCTGCAAGACAATGGCAAAACTATTTTTTTTTGACCAGCCTGCCTTAGCCAGTGTTTTTCTTGTGGGGATCTTTTCTGCCAGGGCTTGTCAGCTTGGTCAGTGGATGTTGCTGCAGTTGTCTCCCTTGCTGGGACAGCTGGAGTTAAACACAGCAGCTCACGGCTCTGAAGTGGACCCCGTTGCTGTCCCAGTCTGGATGGGCACTGTGGCGATGTTCCAATGGCCAGGCTGGCTCCTGGTATAAAGAGATTCCCAAATACCATTTCCTAACCGCAGAGCCAAGGATGTGTTTACATGTTTAGGTCAAAAATGTGATGGACAGCTTCATGTTGTCTAAACATGCCACCCTGTTATTAATCCAGTTGATATGGTTCTCCATCTGTGTCTAGGTGATAGAAAAGCATTTTTTTTATATTTAGAGCTCTAAGCAAACAAACAGTTGTCTATATAAAAGAGCTTTTACAATTGTGCACTTTTAGCAGGTCTCTGAGTTCATGTGACCAATGTATGGTGGATTTTCACAGACCTTGTTTAAAACTGAAGGTGAGAGAGACTTAGAGAAATGGCTTCATTGTTCTGGAGTACTTTGTTTCATCCACAGAAGAGTAGAATTGGTGATTGATTTTGAAAAGCTGCTGAAAAAAGTATCTTTTTCAAATTGCAATTTCTAACTTGGGTTTTACATTTTGTGTTCCATTTTTTGTGCTTTAATTGGGAAGCATTTGTTATTTGTTTGGTGTTTTTAAGGTTCTGCAAATATACACATCATTTTTTAGAGACATTTGTTATCAGTTGTGTTTGTTGATTTGTAGTTTAATTTCATTGGATGTATAGATGTCGTGTGGGGGGGAGGCTCGAGAGCAGGTAGGACCCAGGCGCAAAGACGGGAGGCAAACGGGTTCAGGGCAAGTGGGTTTATTTAACTAACAAAAAGTGCTGCAGAGCAGGATGACAAAACTAAAAACAAAAACTTACTGTGGCATGGCAAGGGACATGGACGCCAGACAAGAAGACGTGATCAACATGAGCAGAAGTTAATGGACCAGCACAGGAGGAAGGCAGAGACAAGACTTATATACAGACAGGGCAGACAAGACACAGGTGAACACGATTAGGGCAGATGGGGACCAAAGGAAGTAAAACTCAAGAAACATGACAAGACAGGAAACCTTTCAAAATAAAACAGGAAACAGAACCAAACAAGACAGAACAAGAACTAAAGCGAAAAAAAAAGACAACAAACTGAAACCATGACAATAGAAAGGAAAAGAAGTTCAAACATTGATTATAAAAAAGGATATAAGAGATAAAAAAAAAGAAAAAGGAAAAGAAAAAAGATAAAATATTGATTTAATTGCATTTTGAATGAATAAAAAACAATGATTAATAGAATCAGAAATCAGAAAAAGTTTTATTGCCAGGTTCAGTAGAGCGCACTTTACAAAACGAGGAATTTGACTTGGTGTATAGTGCAATTAAGAATAAGTTAAAAATTAAGTTAACAACAACAACACACTATATACAGTAGAGTAAGGTGAATTAAAGTGGGAGCACAGATGGGCTGGAATGGTGGGGCCTGTAAGTGGCACCGACAGTCCTTTGGTGGGCGGGGGGGGGGGGGGGGGGTCACCTGGGGGAGTTGGGGTACTGTTCAGCAGGCTGACTGCAGTGGGGAATAAGCTGTTCTTGTGGCGCGAGGTCCTGGTCCTGATGGACCGGAGCCTCTTGCCAGGAGGGAGGGGCCGAAAGAGATTATGTCCTGGATGAGAGGGGTTGGCTACAATCCTGGCTGCCCGCCTCCAGGTCCTGGAGATGTGCAGCTCCTGGAGAGACGGGAGGTGGCAGCCGATCACCTTCTCTGCTGAGTGGATGACGCGTTGCAGCTTGGCCTTGTCTCTGGCCGTGGCCGCAGCGAACCAGACTGTGATGGAGGACGTGAGGGTGGATTCGATGATGGCGGTGTAAAAGTCTACCAGCATCTTTTCAGGGAGGTGAAACTTCTTCAGCTGCCTCAGGAAGTACATCCTCTGCTGGACCTTCTTAGTGATGGAGCTGATGTTCTGCTCCCACTTGAGGTCCTGGCTGATGATGGTTCCCAGGAAGCAGAAGGACTCCACAGAGGTCACCGGGGAGTCACAGAGGATGACAGGGGGGAGGGGGGCTGGGGCCTTCCTGAAGTCCACTGTCATCTCCACTGTCTTCAGAGCATTAAGCTCCAGGTTGTTAGCGCTGCACTATGACACCAGCCTGGCTATTTCACTCCTGTAGGCCGACTCATCTCCGTCAGAGATGAGGCCGATGAGTGTGGTGTCGTCAGCAAACTTCAGGAGTTTGACAGACAGGTGACCAGCTGTGCAGCTGTTTGTGTACAGGGAGAGTAACAGGGGTGAAAGGACACAGCCCTGGGGGGATCCGGTGCTTGTGGTCCGAGTATCTGAGACGAGCTTCCCCAGCCTCACATACTGCTGTCTGTCCGTCAGGAAGTCTGTGATCCACCTGCAGGTGGAGTCAGGCACATTCATCTGGGAGAGTTTTTAATACTAAGTCTAGACAGATTTAACACAGGTTTTTGGATGAAAAAGGATTTTTTATAAATCATCTGTTACACTTTTAAGTCTGAAAAAAATATGGAAGGCAGCAAACACAGATCCCTACCGTTTTTAATATTTTTGTGCTGATATTTGAAAGATAAGTTATGCAAAAAAATAGGTGTTTGCAGTTTTGCCTAAAAAGACGTTTTCGGACCTTTTTGGATCAAATGTTGTCTAAAAGTTCACCTGTAACTTCAATCATTCTGAATTTTTTTAGGAAAACTAAACCACTTCAACTGTGATCTGCAAGGCAATGGTAAAACTATATTTTTTATGGAACAGCCTGCAGTGTTTCTTGTGGGGATCTTTTCTGCCAGGGCTTGCCGGCTTGGTCGGTGGTTGTTGCTGTTACCAATCCAGTTGATATGGTTCTCCATCTGTGTCTAAGTGATATAATCAGAATCAGAATCGTTTATTGTCATTGTACATGGGGATACAATGAAATTGCAGCAGCCTTGGAGTGAAGGAGTTACATAAAATAAAAATAAAAATAGAATAGAAAAAGAAATACTGTATTTACAACTCTTAACAAAAAATGAACAATATGGACAGAAACTGTTAAATATTAAATATTTGTGAATAAAATAGAATGGAATTACATGAGTTGCTGTGAGCACAGCTTAATAAATATCAAGTTATTGCACAGTGACCCGGTTAGACAGTCAGGATATTGCACGCATTGTAGTAAAATTAGAGTGAGGTGTGGTTGGTGGACGTATGTGCATTCCGTATGATAATTGCCTGTGGAAAAAAGCTGTTTCTTAGTCTGTTTGTCCTGGTTCTGATGGACCTGTACCTCCTTCCAGAGGGCAGCAGTTCAAACAGAGGGAAAGCAGAATGGGTGGAGTTAGTGGTGATGCTAGTCACTCTGCTGAGGCAGCGAGACTGGTAAATGTCCTTCAGTGAGGGGAGGGGGCAGCCGATGATCCTCTGCGCTGTCTTTACCACTCTCTGGAGACTCTGCCGTTCTGCTTCAGTGCAGTGGGAAAACCACACTGTGATGCCATAGGACAGAATGCTCTCAATGGTTGAGCGGTAGAACGTTACCAGCAGCTCCTGGCTGACGTCGTTCCTCCTAAGTTTTCTCAGGAAGTGCAGGCGTTGCTGGGCCTTCCTGATGACAGTCATGGTGTTGTTAGACCATGTGAGGTCAGCAGAGATGGTGGTGCCCAGGAGGGTGAAGCTGTGGACCCTCTCCACACAGTTTCCATCGATGTAGAGTGGGGGTGGATCTGTTCTGTTTTTTCTGAAGTCCAGGATGATCTCCTTGGTCTTGGTGGTGTTCAGGATGAGGTTATTAGCCTGACACCACCTTGAGAGTTTCAGGACTTCGTCTCTGTAGGCCGTCTCGTCGTCCCCAGAGATCAGCCCCACCACAGTAGTGTCGTCTGCAAACTTCACCACGGTGTTGCTGGTGTGGGCTGGTCTGCAGTCTGCTGTGTACAGTGTATACAGCAGAGGACTCAGCACACATCCCTGTGTGGAGCCTGTGCTCAGCGTCCGGGTGGAGGAGAGGTGGGGGTCAAGTTTGACTGTCTGTGGTCTGTTTGTCAGGAAGTCCTTGATCCACGAGCAGGTGAGTGGGTGGAGTCCTAGTTCAGACAGTTTGTTGACCAGAATGTCAGGAATGATTGTGTTAAAGGCTGAGCTATAGTCCACAAAGAGCATCCTGGCGTAGGTGTCTCTGTGTTCCAGGTGGCTCAGCGCAGTGTGGAGGGTGATGGAAATGGCATCATCCGTTGATCTGTTTGCTTTGTAAGCAAACTGGTGGGGGACGAAGATTGGAGGGAGGGAGTCTTTGATGTGTCCCAGGAGCAGCCGCTCCAGACACTTTGTGATGACAGCAGTGAGTGCAACTGGGCGGAAGTCCGTGAGGAAGGCTGTGGATGAGGACTTTTTGGGTATCGGGATGATAGTGGATGACTTCAGGCAAGCAGGGATGAAAGCCTGAGCTAGCGACAGGTTGAAGATTTTTGTGAAGACCTGGGAGAGTTGATCGGCGCAGGCCCGCAGAACCTTTCCGGGAACTCCATCAGGTCCCGCCGCTTTCCTGGGGTTTACCCTGCTGAACATCCGTGCCATCCGTGCCACGTCCATAAAGGCATTGTTTTTATATTTAGAGCTCTAAGCAACCAAACAGTTGTCTATATAAAAGAGCTTTTACAATTGTGCACTTTTAGCAGGCTGAAAAAATTATCTTTTTAAAATTGCCATTTCAAATTTGGGTTTTAAATTTTGTGTTCCATTTTTCTGTGCTTGTATTGGAAGGATTTGTTATTATTTTGTTTAAAAGTGCTACATATTGTATATACACATAATTTATTTAGAGAAATTTGCTATACGTTGTGTTTTTTGGTTTTGTAGTTTAATTTCATTGGATTTATATTAAGGAAAAGAAGTTGCAGCATTGATTAAAAAAGGATAAAAGAGACATTTACTGTCTAAGTCTTATGTTACATCTGTAGAACTGTACTGAGAGTTGGGTTTTGTTTTGGAGCACATTCATATGTTTTGTTTTTAAAAAAAAAAGATAAAATATTAGGTTAATTGCATTTTACATGACTAGAAAAGCAATGATTATTCATAAAAATCTATGAAAGACATACAAAACAAATGAAAAAGCAGTCTGCCCTCCCTCTTGTGTCTAAACTCTTGTCACCTCACTTCTGGGTTAGTTAGCATATGAACTGGCAGCTGGTGTGTGTGTGTGGGGGGGGGGGGGGGTGAAATTTGACTCCAGCAACAGGGATGATTGAGGAGCAGGCTGCAGCATGAGGAAAAGACTTAAGCATGTAAGAGGAAATGACATCCTACAGTTGACCAGTTCATTTTATATCTGTAAAGAATATTCAAGAAGCATTTAGACATGTTCAGCTATATGCGTGTGAAACTTGGTGTGGATATTTGAAGCATAAGTAATTTTAAAACACACTTGTTTGGAGTCCAGACGGAAAAAGCACAGGTTTTGGGATGAATCAGGATTTTTTTAAAATCATCTGTTTCACCTGGACTTCTGAAAAAAATATGGAAGGCAGCAAACACAGATCCCTACATTTAAAAAAATAAATGGTGTTGATATATGATGATTAAGTTATGAAAAAAAATAGGTGTTTGTAGTTTTGCCTAAAAAGACGTTTTCGGACCTTTTTGGATGTAATGCTCTCTAAGATGTCACCTGTAACTTCAATCATTCTGAATTTTTTTAGGAAGCAGTAGCACATAAATGCCTATGAAAGTTGAATTCTTGGTGCTGATAACCTAAACAGAATTTATGCTAAAAATCTTTGTTCAGTCCAAAATTTCATTAAAAAAATCAAGTGATGAAGTTTCTCGTAGACCCTATAGTGTTACATATCAAAGCTGGAGGTTATTAAAGGCATCTAATTCTGAAATCTCAGCTTCCTGAGACAAACGGCTGATTTATAATAAATTTCTATTATTTGGGTGCACATAATCGACCACTTCCTTTTACGCAGGCACCGTCAGGTGTACACCCATGAAACTTTACATGATGAGAGAGGACCCTTCTGAGTATCTCCAGTTTTAATTTCATGCACATCGGACAAAGCAAAGAGAAAATACAGGGCAGAATGTGCCCAATGCAATAACTAGGTGGCGCTATAGAGCTCGTCCAAGATTGTCATATCCATGGGTTCAGAATAGAAGCTTCATCATATCCATTGAATTTCAGTGAGATTGGACAAGGAATGTGCACGTGAGAGCAACTTTTGTGTGCATAGCGAGATGCCCAACTTTGCCGCTCTGTCACGACCACACCCCCGCATTGAAAGTTATGGTTTTTTGTCAGAGTAAACTTCAATGGCTTTTCAACAGGTGGATGTCATTTTCAGGTGTGTCGGCTCATCCTACTCGGAGTAGTGATGCTCCAAGTAAAACATGTCATTTCCTCTTGCCAGCAGGTGGCGCTACACTTTTTCCAGATTTTTTCACTGCAGATGTGTTCAGAGTCAGACTACAATCATGCACATCAATTTTGGATCAGATTGGATTATGCATGGCTGAGTAATGGCCATTTTTCTTTTCATGGCGTGTTTTCGAAACGACCTCCAATTTTGACGCGCCGCCATGGTCACAAACATCCATAAAAACTTAAAAGCTTTGCAATTTAACATCGGACATGTGTCTAGTTTACAAAACCAAAGTTTGGAGTCATTACTCTCAAATCTCTAGGAGGAGTTCGTTCTAGAGCGAGGCCTGCGAATGACCAAAATACAGCAAAAATGACATATTGTCATCAAAATATCAGACTTCCTGTGCGACTGACAGCTTGGTCCCAAGAGACTTTTTTGTAGGTTTCTATCCGATGAACATGCCCTGTTAAAATCAGGTTTGTACTATAAAGCATATGGAGGTGCTCGCGAAAACAAATTTTGCAGGTGGCGCTATCGAGCCATTTTTGTTTACCTATGCCGTTCTCCTATAAAATATGAAATTTTTCGCGACTCCTGATGTGTATACAAAATTTGGTGAGTTTTGGGGTATGTTAAAGGCCTCAAAAAGGCGACTCTTCCGTCGGAAGAAAAAGAATAATAATAATAATAATAATTAAAGCTACAAGTAGCATTTAGCGGGCCCGAGCACGTGCGACCGCATGGCACGAGCGACCGCCCCGTGAGCAACGCCCTGCTCGAGCCATTCTCGTCGTTTTTTCTTGTCCATTCTGGAGCTCCAAGCTATTGTTAATACGACAGCAGCCTGGGGGGGGGGGGGGGGGGGGGGGGGCTGTAATCTGTTGCCTTAAGGGACAAAGACTTTTGCATATAGCATGAAAAAAATTCAAGCAATGATGATAATTGCTATCACTGTCCCTAAGGATGAGAACAATAGAACTCATTCAATTTCCACTACAATGTCTAGATGAGTGTCAGCTATGTCTGATAACTTGGCCAATTAGCTGGACCGGGATCTTGCAAAGTGCAGGTGGTTAACGTCCAGTGTAATGAGTCTGTGGACGGCAACAGTACAGCATAGCTTTTGGTTTCCACAAGAGAAGAACTCCTGACACATCTGCCCTAACAGACAACTACAAGAGGAGTTGAAATGTATAACACGGTGAAGGAGTTTTTGTGCAGAAAAAGGTACAATTAGAAAAGCTGGTAGCAGTGACTGCAGATGGGACTCCTGCTATGATCAATAGACAAACAGGTTTCATCACTCACTGTAAAGCTGACCCAGACTTTCCAAAATGTCTGCATTACTGCTGCGTCATTCACCAGCAGGCCTTATGTGCAGAAGTGATTGGCTCTGGACATATAATGACTCTTATTCTGAAAATCGTAAACAACCTCAGCTGCAAAGCAAAACAGCACAGGATTTTTAAGGTGCTATTGGAGGAGATGTCTGTTGAATATGGTGAATATGAACATTGTGAATCTGAACTTGCATTCTTGACTGACATTACTGGAAAACTAAACCACTTGATCTGCGAGCTGCAAGACAATGGCAAAACTATTTTTTTTTGACCAGCCTGCCTGAGCCAGTGTTTTTCTTGTGGGGATCTTTTCTGCCAGGGCTTGTCAGCTTGGTCAGTGGATGTTGCTGCAGTTGTCTCCCTTGCTGGGACAGCTGGAGTTAAACACAGCAGCTCACGGCTCTGAAGTGGACCCCGTTGCTGTCCCAGTCTGGATGGGCACTGTGGCGATGTTCCAATGGCCAGGCTGGCTCCTGGTATAAAGAGATTCCCAAATACCATTTCCTAACCGCAGAGCCAAGGATGTGTTTACATGTTTAGGTCAAAAATGTGATGGACAGCTTCATTTTGTCTAAACATGCCACCCTGTTATTAATCCAGTTGATATGGTTCTCCATCTGTGTCTAGGTGATAGAAAAGCATTTTTTTTTATATTTACAGCTCTAAGCAAACAAACAGTTGTCTATATAAAAGAGCTTTTACAATTGTGCACTTTTAGCAGGTCTCTGAGTTCATGTGACCAATGTATGGTGGATTTTCACAGACCTTGTTTAAAACTGAAGGTGAGAGAGACTTAGAGAAATGGCTTCATTGTTCTGGAGTTCTTTGTTTCATCCACAGAAGAGTAGAATTGGTGATTGATTTTGAAAAGCTGATGAAAAAAGTATCTTTTCAAATTGCAATTTCTAACTTGGGTTTTACATTTTGTGTTCCATTTTTGTGCTTTATTTGGGAAGCATTTGTTATTTGTTTGGTGTTTTTAAGGTTCTGCAAATATACACATCATTTTTTTAGAGACATTTGTTATCAGTTGTGTTTGTTGATTTGTAGTTTAATTTCATTGGATGTATAGATGTCGTGTGGGGGGGGGGCTCGACAGCAGGTAGGACCCAGGCGCAGAGACGGGAGGCAAACGGGTTCAGGGCAAGTGGGTTTATTTAACTAACAAAAAGCGCTGCAGAGCAGGATGACAAAACTAAAAACAAAAACTTACTGTGGCATGGCAAGGGACATGGACGCCAGACAAGAAGACGTGATCAACATGAGCAGAAGTTAATGGACCAGCACAGGAGGAAGGCAGAGACAAGACTTATATACAGACAGGGCAGACAAGACACAGGTGAACACGATTAGGGCAGATGGGGACCAAAGGAAGTAAAACTCAAGAAACATGACAAGACAGGAAACCTTTCAAAATAAAACAGGAAACAGAACCAAACAAGACAGAACAAGAACTAAAGCGAAAAAAAAGACAACAAACTGAAACCATGACAATAGAAAGGAAAAGAAGTTCAAACATTGATTATAAAAAAGGATATAAGAGATAAAAAAAAAGAAAAAGGAAAAGAAAAAAGATAAAATATTGATTTAATTGCATTTTGAATGAATAAAAAACAATGATTAATAGAATCAGAAATCAGAAAAAGTTTTATTGCCAGGTTCAGTAGAGCGCACTTTACAAAACGAGGAATTTGACTTGGTGTATAGTGCAATTAAGAATAAGTTAAAAATTAAGTTAACAACAACAACACACTATATACAGTAGAGTAAGGTGAATTAAAGTGGGAGCACAGATGGGCTGGGATGGTGGGGCCTGTAAGTGGCACCGACAGTCCTTTGGTGGGCGGGAGGGGGGGTCACCTGGGGGAGTTGGGGTACTGTTCAGCAGGCTGACTGCAGTGGGGAAGAAGCTGTTCTTGTGGCGCGAGGTCCTGGTCCTGATGGACCGGAGCCTCTTGCCAGAAGGGAGGGGCCGAAAGAGATTATGTCCTGGATGAGAGGGGTTGGCTACAATCCTGGCTGCCCGCCTCCAGGTCCTGGAGATGTGCAGCTCCTGGAGAGACGGGAGGTGGCAGCCGATCACCTTCTCTGCTGAGTGGATGACGCGTTGCAGCTTGGCCTTGTCTCTGGCCGTGGCCGCAGCGAACCAGACTGTGATGGAGGACGTGAGGGTGGATTCGATGATGGCGGTGTAAAAGTCTACCAGCATCTTTTCAGGGAGGTGAAACTTCTTCAGCTGCCTCAGGAAGTACATCCTCTGCTGGACCTTCTTAGTGATGGAGCTGATGTTCTGCTCCCACTTGAGGTCCTGGCTGATGATGGTTCCCAGGAAGCAGAAGGACTCCACAGAGGTCACCGGGGAGTCACAGAGGATGACAGGGGGGAGGGGGGCTGGGGCCTTCCTCAAGTCCACTGTCATCTCCACTGTCTTCAGAGCATTAAGCTCCAGGTTGTTAGCGCTGCACTATGACACCAGCCTGGCTATTTCACTCCTGTAGGCCGACTCATCTCCGTCAGAGATGAGGCCGATGAGTGTGGTGTCGTCAGCAAACTTCAGGAGTTTGACAGACAGGTGACCAGCTGTGCAGCTGTTTGTGTACAGGGAGAGTAACAGGGGTGAAAGGACACAGCCCTGGGGGGAATCCGGTGCTTGTGGTCCGAGTATCTGAGACGAGCTTCCCCAGCCTCACATACTGCTGTCTGTCCGTCAGGAAGTCTGTGATCCACCTGCAGGTGGAGTCAGGCACATTCATCTTGGAGAGTTTTTAATACTAAGTCTAGACAGATTTAACACAGGTTTTTGGATGAAAAAGGATTTTTTATAAATCATCTGTTACACTTTTAAGTCTGAAAAAAATATGGAAGGCAGCAAACACAGATCCCTACCGTTTTTAATTTTTTTGTGCTGATATTTGAAAGATAAGTTATGCAAAAAAATAGGTGTTTGCAGTTTTGCCTAAAAAGACGTTTTCGGACCTTTTTGGATCAAATGTTGTCTAAAAGTTCACCTGTAACTTCAATCATTCTGAATTTTTTTAGGAAAACTAAACCACTTCAACTGTGATCTGCAAGGCAATGGTAAAACTATATTTTTTATGGAACAGCCTGCAGTGTTTCTTGTGGGGATCTTTTCTGCCAGGGCTTGCCGGCTTGGTCGGTGGTTGTTGCTGTTACCAATCCAGTTGATATGGTTCTCCATCTGTGTCTAAGTGATATAATCAGAATCAGAATCGTTTATTGTCATTGTACATGGGGATACAATGAAATTGCAGCAGCCTTGGAGTGAAGGAGTTACATAAAATAAAAATAAAAATAGAATAGAAAAAGAAATACTGTATTTACAACTCTTAACAAAAAATGAACAATATGGACAGAAACTGTTAAATATTAAATATTTGTGAATAAAATAGAATGGAATTACATGAGTTGCTGTGAGCACAGCTTAATAAATATCAAGTTATTGCACAGTGACCTGGTTAGACAGTCAGGATATTGCACGCATTGTAGTAAAATTAGAGTGAGGTGTGGTTGGTGGACGTATGTGCATTCCGTATGATAATTGCCTGTGGAAAAAAGCTGTTTCTTAGTCTGTTTGTCCTGGTTCAGATGGACCTGTACCTCCTTCCAGAGGGCAGCAGTTCAAACAGAGGGAAAGCAGAATGGGTGGAGTTAGTGGTGATGCTAGTCACTCTGCTGAGGCAGCGAGACTGGTAAATGTCCTTCAGTGAGGGGAGGGGGCAGCCGATGATCCTCTGCGCTGTCTTTACCATTCTCTGGAGACTCTGCCGTTCTGCTTCAGTGCAGTGGGAAAACCACACTGTGATGCCATAGGACAGAATGCTCTCAATGGTTGAGCGGTAGAACGTTACCAGCAGCTCCTGGCTGACGTCGTTCCTCCTAAGTTTTCTCAGGAAGTGCAGGCGTTGCTGGGCCTTCCTGATGACAGTCATGGTGTTGTTAGACCATGTGAGGTCAGCAGAGATGGTGGTGCCCAGGAGGGTGAAGCTGTGGACCCTCTCCACACAGTTTCCATCGATGTAGAGTGGGGGTGGATCTGTTCTGTTTTTTCTGAAGTCCAGGATGATCTCCTTGGTCTTGGTGGTGTTCAGGATGAGGTTATTAGCCTGACACCACCTTGAGAGTTTCAGGACTTCGTCTCTGTAGGCCGTCTCGTCGTCCCCAGAGATCAGCCCCACCACAGTAGTGTCGTCTGCAAACTTCACCACGGTGTTGCTGGTGTGGGCTGGTCTGCAGTCTGCTGTGTACAGTGTATACAGCAGAGGACTCAGCACACATCCCTGTGTGGAGCCTGTGCTCAGCGTCCGGGTGGAGGAGAGGTGGGGGTCAAGTTTGACTGTCTGTGGTCTGTTTGTCAGGAAGTCCTTGATCCACGAGCAGGTGAGTGGGTGGAGTCCTAGTTCAGACAGTTTGTTGACCAGAATGTCAGGAATGATTGTGTTAAAGGCTGAGCTATAGTCCACAAAGAGCATCCTGGCGTAGGTGTCTCTGTGTTCCAGGTGGCTCAGCGCAGTGTGGAGGGTGATGGAAATGGCATCATCCGTTGATCTGTTTGCTTTGTAAGCAAACTGGTGGGGGACGAAGATTGGAGGGAGGGAGTCTTTGATGTGTCCCAGGAGCAGCCGCTCCAGACACTTTGTGATGACAGCAGTGAGTGCAACTGGGCGGAAGTCCGTGAGGAAGGCTGTGGATGAGGACTTTTTGGGTATCGGGATGATAGTGGATGACTTCAGGCAAGCAGGGATGAAAGCCTGAGCTAGCGACAGGTTGAAGATTTTTGTGAAGACCTGGGAGAGTTGATCGGCGCAGGCCCGCAGAACCTTTCCGGGAACTCCATCAGGTCCCGCCGCTTTCCTGGGGTTTACCCTGCTGAACATCCGTGCCATCCGTGCCACGTCCATAAAGGCATTGTTTTTATATTTAGAGCTCTAAGCAACCAAACAGTTGTCTATATAAAAGAGCTTTTACAATTGTGCACTTTTAGCAGGCTGAAAAAATTATCTTTTTAAAATTGCCATTTCAAATTTGGGTTTTAAATTTTGTGTTCCATTTTTCTGTGCTTGTATTGGAAGGATTTGTTATTATTTTGTTTAAAAGTGCTACATATTGTATATACACATAATTTATTTAGAGAAATTTGCTATACGTTGTGTTTTTTGGTTTTGTAGTTTAATTTCATTGGATTTATATTAAGGAAAAGAAGTTGCAGCATTGATTAAAAAAGGATAAAAGAGACATTTACTGTCTAAGTCTTATGTTACATCTGTAGAACTGTACTGAGAGTTGGGTTTTGTTTTGGAGCACATTCATATGTTTTGTTTGTAAAAAAAAAAGATAAAATATTAGGTTAATTGCATTTTACATGACTAGAAAAGCAATGATTATTCATAAAAATCTATGAAAGACATACAAAACAAATGAAAAAGCAGTCTGCCCTCCCTCTTGTGTCTAAACTCTTGTCACCTCACTGCTGGGTTAGTTAGCATATGAACTGGCAGCTGGTGTGTGTGTGTGTGTGTGGGGGGGGGGGGGGGGGGGGAAATTTGACTCCAGCAACAGGGATGATTGAGGAGCAGGCTGCAGCATGAGGAAAAGACTTAAGCATGTAAGAGGAAATGACATCCTACAGTTGACCAGTTCATTTTATATCTGTAAAGAATATTCAAGAAGCATTTAGACATGTTCAGCTATATGCGTGTGAAACTTGGTGTGGATATTTGAAGCATAAGTAATTTTAAAACACACTTGTTTGGAGTCCAGACGGAAAAAGCACAGGTTTTGGGATGAATCAGGATTTTTTTAAAATCATCTGTTTCACCTGGACTTCTGAAAAAAATATGGAAGGCAGCAAACACAGATCCCTACATTTAAAAAAATAAATGGTGTTGATATATGATGATTAAGTTATGAAAAAAAATAGGTGTTTGTAGTTTTGCCTAAAAAGACGTTTTCGGACCTTTTTGGATGTAATGCTCTCTAAGATGTCACCTGTAACTTCAATCATTCTGAATTTTTTTAGGAAGCAGTAGCACATAAATGCCTATGAAAGTTGAATTCCTGGTGCTGATAACCTAAACAGAATTTATGCTAAAAATCTTTGTTCAGTCCAAAATTTCATTAAAAAAATCAAGTGATGAAGTTTCTCGTAGACCCTATAGTGTTACATATCAAAGCTGGAGGTTATTAAAGGCATCTAATTCTGAAATCTCAGCTTCCTGAGACAAACGGCTGATTTATAATAAATTTCTATTATTTGGGTGCACATAATCGACCACTTCCTGTTACGCAGGCACCGTCAGGTGTACACCCATGAAACTTTACATGATGAGAGAGGACCCTTCTGAGTATCTCCAGTTTTAATTTCATGCACATCGGACAAAGCAAAGAGAAAATACAGGGCAGAATGTGCCCAATGCAATAACTAGGTGGCGCTATAGAGCTCGTCCAAGATTGTCATATCCATGGGTTCAGAATAGAAGCTTCTTCATATCCATTGAATTTCAGTGAGATTGGACAAGGAATGTGCACGTGAGAGCAACTTTTGTGTGCATAGCGAGATGCCCAACTTTGCAGCTCTGTCACGACCACACCCCCGCATTGAAAGTTATGGTTTTTTGTCAGAGTAAACTTCAATGGCTTTTCAACAGGTGGACGTCATTTTCAGGTGTGTCGGCTCATCCTACTCGGAGTAGTGATGCTCCAAGTAAAACATGTCATTTCCTCTTGCCAGCAGGTGGCGCTACACTTTTTCCAGATTTTTTCACTGCAGATGTGTTCAGAGTCAGACTACAATCATGCACATCAATTTTGGATCAGATTGGATTATGCATGGCTGAGTAATGGCCATTTTTCTTTTCATGGCGTGTTTTCGAAACGACCTCCAATTTTGACGCGCCGCCATGGTCACAAACATCCATAAAAACTTAAAAGCTTTGCAATTTAACATCGGACATGTGTCTAGTTTACAAAACCAAAGTTTGGAGTCATTACTCTCAAATCTCTAGGAGGAGTTCGTTCTAGAGCGAGGCCTGCAAATGACCAAAATACAGCAAAAATGACATATTGTCATCAAAATATCAGACTTCCTGTGCGACTGACAGCTTGGTCCCAAGAGACTTTTTTGTAGGTTTCTATCCGATGAACATGCCCTGTTAAAATCAGGTTTGTACTATAAAGCATATGGAGGTGCTCGCGAAAACAAATTTTGCAGGTGGCGCTATCGAGCCATTTTTGTTTACCTATGCCGTTCTCCTAGAAAATATGAAATTTTTCGCGACTCCTGATGTGTATACAAAATTTGGTGAGTTTTGGGGTATGTTAAAGGCCTCAAAAAGGCGACGGAAAAGTCGGAAGAATAATAATAATAATAATAATAATAATAATAAACCTAACAGATACAATAGGGTCCTTGCACTCCGTGCTCGGGCCCTAATAATAACTCTAACAGATACAATAGGGTCCTTGCACTCCGTGCTCGGGCCCTAATTAAAGCTACAAGTAGCATTTAGCGGGCCCGAGCACGTGCGACCGCATGGCACGAGCGACCGCCCCGTGAGCAACGCCCTGCTCGAGCCATTCTCGTCGTTTTTTCTTGTCCATTCTGGAGCTCCAAGCTATTGTTAATACGACAGCAGCCTGGGGGGGGGGGGGGGGGGGGGCTGTAATCTGTTGCCTTAAGGGACAAAGACTTTTGCATATAGCATGAAAAAAATTCAAGCAATGATGATAATTGCTATCACTGTCCCTAAGGATGAGAACAATAGAACTCATTCAATTTCCACTACAATGTCTAGATGAGTGTCAGCTATGTCTGATAACTTGGCCAATTAGCTGGACCGGGATCTTGCAAAGTGCAGGTGGTTAACGTCCAGTGTGATGAGTCTGTGGACGGCAACAGTACAGCATAGCTTTTGGTTTCCACAAGAGAAGAACTCCTGACACATCTGCCCTAACAGACAACTACAAGAGGAGTTGAAATGTATAACACGGTGAAGGAGTTTTTGTGCAGAAAAAGGTACAATTAGAAAAGCTGGTAGCAGTGACTGCAGATGGGACTCCTGCTATGATCAATAGACAAACAGGTTTCATCACTCACTGTAAAGCTGACCCAGACTTTCCAAAATGTCTGCATTACTGCTGCGTCATTCACCAGCAGGCCTTATGTGCAGAAGTGATTGGCTCTGGACATATAATGACTCTTATTCTGAAAATCGTAAAGAACCTCAGCTGCAAAGCAAAACAGCACAGGATTTTTAAGGTGCTATTGGAGGAGATGTCTGTTGAATATGGTGAATATGAACATTGTGAATCTGAACTTGCATTCTTGACTGACATTACTGGAAAACTAAACCACTTGATCTGCGAGCTGCAAGACAATGGCAAAACTATTTTTTTTTGACCAGCCTGCCTGAGCCAGTGTTTTTCTTGTGGGGATCTTTTCTGCCAGGGCTTGTCAGCTTGGTCAGTGGATGTTGCTGCAGTTGTCTACCTTGCTGGGACAGCTGGAGTTAAACACAGCAGCTCACGGCTCTGAAGTGGACCCCGTTGCTGTCCCAGTCTGGATGGGCACTGTGGCGATGTTCCAATGGCCAGGCTGGCTCCTGGTATAAAGAGATTCCCAAATACCATTTCCTAACCGCAGAGCCAAGGATGTGTTTACATGTTTAGGTCAAAAATGTGATGGACAGCTTCATGTTGTCTAAACATGCCACCCTGTTATTAATCCAGTTGATATGGTTCTCCATCTGTGTCTAGGTGATAGAAAAGCATTTTTTTTTATATTTAGAGCTCTAAGCAAACAAACAGTTGTCTATATAAAAGAGCATTTACAATTGTGCACTTTTAGCAGGTCTCTGAGTTCATGTGACCAATGTATGGTGGATTTTCACAGACCTTGTTTAAAACTGAAGGTGAGAGAGACTTAGAGAAATGGCTTCATTGTTCTGGAGTTCTTTGTTTCATCCACAGAAGAGTCGAATTGGTGATTGATTTTGAAAAGCTGCTGAAAAAAGTATCTTTTCAAATTGCAATTTCTAACTTGGGTTTTACATTTTGTGTTCCATTTTTTGTGCTTTAATTGGGAAGTATTTGTTATTTGTTTGGTGTTTTTAAGGTTCTGCAAATATACACATCATTTTTTAGAGACATTTGTTATCAGTTGTGTTTGTTGATTTGTAGTTTAATTTCATTGGATGTATAGATGTCGTGTGGGGGGGAGGCTCGAGAGCAGGTAGGACCCAGGCGCAGAGACGGGAGGCAAACGGGTTCAGGGCAAGTGGGTTTATTTAACTAACAAAAAGCGCTGCAGAGCAGGATGACAAAACTAAAAACAAAAACTTACTGTGGCATGGCAAGGGACATGGACGCCAGACAAGAAGACGTGATCAACATGAGCAGAAGTTAATGGACCAGCACAGGAGGAAGGCAGAGACAAGACTTATATACAGACAGGGCAGACAAGACACAGGTGAACACGATTAGGGCAGATGGGGACCAAAGGAAGTAAAACTCAAGAAACATGACAAGACAGGAAACCTTTCAAAATAAAACAGGAAACAGAACCAAACAAGACAGAACAAGAACTAAAGCGAAAAAAAAGACAACAAACTGAAACCATGACAATAGAAAGGAAAAGAAGTTCAAACATTGATTATAAAAAAGGATATAAGAGATAAAAAAAAAAGAAAAAGGAAAAGAAAAAAGATAAAATATTGATTTAATTGCATTTTGAATGAATAAAAAACAATGATTAATAGAATCAGAATCAGAATCAGGAATCAGAAAAAGTTTTATTGCCAGGTTCAGTAGAGCGCACTTTACAAAACGAGGAATTTGACTTGGTGTATAGTGCAATTAAAAATAAGTTAAAAATTAAGTTAACAACAACAACACACTATATACAGTAGAGTAAGGTGAATTAAAGTGGGAGCACAGATGGGCTGGGATGGTGGGGCCTGTAAGTGGCACCGACAGTCCTTTGGTGGGCGGGGGGTGGAGGGGGGGTCACCTGGGGGAGTTGGGGTTCTGTTCAGCAGGCTGGCTGCAGTGGGGAAGAAGCTGTTCTTGTGGCGCGAGGTCCTGGTCCTGATGGACCGGAGCCTCTTGCCAGAAGGGAGGGGCCGAAAGAGATTATGTCCTGGATGAGAGGGGTTGGCTACAATCCTGGCTGCCCGCCTCCAGGTCCTGGAGATGTGCAGCTCCTGGAGAGACGGGAGGTGGCAGCCGATCACCTTCTCTGCTGAGTGGATGACGCGTTGCAGCTTGGCCTTGTCTCTGGCCGTGGCCGCAGCGAACCAGACTGTGATGGAGGACGTGAGGGTGGATTCGATGATGGCGGTGTAAAAGTCTACCAGCATCTTTTCAGGGAGGTGAAACTTCTTCAGCTGCCTCAGGAAGTACATCCTCTGCTGGACCTTCTTAGTGATGGAGCTGATGTTCTGCTCCCACTTGAGGTCCTGGCTGATGATGGTTCCCAGGAAGCAGAAGGACTCCACAGAGGTCACCGGGGAGTCACAGAGGATGACAGGGGGGAGGGGGGCTGGGGCCTTCCTGAAGTCCACTGTCATCTCCACTGTCTTCAGAGCATTAAGCTCCAGGTTGTTAGCGCTGCACTATGACACCAGCCTGGCTATTTCACTCCTGTAGGCCGACTCATCTCCGTCAGAGATGAGGCCGATGAGTGTGGTGTCGTCAGCAAACTTCAGGAGTTTGACAGACAGGTGACCAGCTGTGCAGCTGTTTGTGTACAGGGAGAGTAACAGGGGTGAAAGGACACAGCCCTGGGGGGATCCGGTGCTTGTGGTCCGAGTATCTGAGACGAGCTTCCCCAGCCTCACATACTGCTGTCTGTCCGTCAGGAAGTCTGTGATCCACCTGCAGGTGGAGTCAGGCACATTCATCTTGGAGAGTTTTTAATACTAAAGATGTATGAAAGACATACCGAAAAAATATGTCTTTCAGTGTTTAACTGGCTGTCTTTGGATTATGCATGCCTGAGTAATGGCCATTCTTACTTCTCATCTCTCTGTTCACTGCTTGCTAATTTACATAGCAGGGGTCCCAGCAGGAGGGGGCGGGGTTGTAACACGACTCCTTCAGCAGAGCCAGGCTGAGAGAGGCTTTGACATGTAAGATGTTAGATGTTAGAATGCCAGATGTTAGAATGACCAGTTCATTTTATATCTATGAAAATATTCAGGTAGCTATGGGACATGTTTAGCTATAGGTCTGTGAAAATTGGTGTCGATTGTTGAAACATAAGTTACCATAAAAAAATGTTTGTTTGGAGTCTAGACAGATTTAACACAGGTTTTTGGATGAAAAAGGATTTTTTATAAATCATCTGTTACACTTTTAAGTCTGAAAAAAATATGGAAGGCAGCAAACACAGATCCCTACCGTTTTTAATTTTTTTGTGCTGATATTTGAAAGATAAGTTATGCAAAAAAATAGGTGTTTGCAGTTTTGCCTAAAAAGACGTTTTCGGACCTTTTTGGATGAAATGTTGTCTAAAAGTTCACCTGTAACTTCAATAATTCTGAATTTTTTTAGGAAGCAGTAGCACATAAATGCCTATGAAAGTTGAATTCTTGGTGCTGATAACCTAAACAGAATTTATGCTAAAAATCTTTGTTCAGTCCAAAATTGTATAGGAAAAAAAGAGGTATGAAGTTTCTCATAGACCCTATTGTGTTACATATCAAAGCTGGAGGTTATTAAAGGCATCTAATTCTGAAATCTCAGCTTCCTGAGACAAACGGCTGATTTATAATAAATTTCTATTATTTGGGTGCACATAATCGACCACTTCCTGTTACGCAGGCACCGTCAGGTGTACACCCATGAAACTTCAGATTATGAGAGAGGACCCTTCTGAGTATCTCCAGTTTTAATTTCATGCACATCGGACAAAGCAAAGAGAAAATACGGGGCAGAATGTGCCCCATGCAATAACTAGGTGGCGCTATAGAGCTCGTCCAAAGTTGTCATATCCATGGGTTCAGAATGGAAGCTTCATCATATCCATTGAAATTCAGTGAGATTGGACAAGGAATGGGCACATGAGAGCAACATTTGTGTGCATGGCGAGACGCCCAACTTTGCCGCTCTGTCAAGACCACACCCCTGCGTTGAAAGATATGTTTTTTATCCGAGTAAACTTCAATGGTTTTTCAACAGGTGGACGTCATTTTGAGGTGTGTCGGCTCATCCTACTTGGAGCAGTGATGCTCCAAGTAAAACATGTCATTTTCTGTTGTCAGCAGGTGGCGCTACACCTTTTCCATATTCTTCCACTCCAGATGTGTTCAGAGTCAGACTACAATCATGCATACCAATTTGGGATCAAATTGGATTATGCATGGCTGAGTAATGGCCATTTTTCTTTTCATGGCGTGTTTTCAAAACGCCTTCGAATTTTGACGTGCCGCCACGGTCACAAACAACCATAAAAACTTAAAAGCTTCGCAATTTAACATCAGACATGTGTCTAGTTTACAAAACCAAAGTTTGGAGTCATTGTTCACAAATCTCTAGGAGGAGTTCGTTCTAGAACGAGGCCTGCAAATGACCAAAACACCGCAAAAATGACATATTGACATCAATATAGCAGACTTCCTGTGCAACTGACAGCTTGGTCCCAAGAGACTTTTTTGTAGGTTTCCATCTGATGAACATGTCCTGTAAATATCAAGCTTGTATGTTAAAGAACATGGCGGGGCTCGCGAAAACAAACATTGTAGGTGGCGCTATTGAGTCATTTTTGTGCACCCATGCGAGAGCTGTATATCTAAGTTGGAGATATGTATGGGGGAATTTCATTCTGAAATCTCAGCCTCGTCAGAAAAACGGCTGATTTTTTATGAATTTTTAATTATCTGACTGCAACGCAATCAACCACTTCCTGTTTGGCGGTGGCTTGCGCAAGCACCGTCAGGTGTACGCCCATGAAACTTTAAACAATGAGAGAAGACCCTTGTGAGTATCTCCTGTTGTAATTTTATGAACCTCTGACAAAGCACAGAGAAAAGATAGGTCAAAATGTGACAAAAAATGTATTTGTTTATATCTAGGTGGCGCTATGGAGCTCGTCCAAGATTGTCATATCCATTGGTTCAGAATGGAAGCATCATCATCTCCATCGAATTTAAGTGAGATCGGACAAGGAATGTGCACGTGAGAGCAACTTTTGTGTGCATGGCGAGACGCCCAACTTCGCCGCTCTGTCACGACCACACCCCCGCATTGAAAGTTATGGCTTTTTGTCAGAGTAAACTTCAATGGCTTTTTAACAGGTGGATATCATTTTGAGGTGTGTCGGCTCATCCTACTTGGAGCAGTGATGCTCCAAGTCAAACATGTCATTTCCTCTTGCCAGCAGGTGGCGCTACACCTGTTCCGGATTCTTCCACTGCAGATGTGTTCAGAGTCAGACTGCAATCATGCACATAAATTTTGGATCAAATTGGATTATGCATGGCTGAATAATGGCCATTTTTTTTTTCATGGCGTGTTTTTAAAATGACCTCGAATTTTGACGCGCCGCCACGGTCACAAACAACCGTAAAAACTTAAAAGCTTCGCAATTTAACATCGGACATGTGTTTAGTTTACAAAACCAAAGTTTGGAGTCATTATTCATAAATCTCTAGGAGGAGTTCGTTCTAGAACGAGACCTGCAAATGTCCAAAATGCAGCAAAAATGACATATTGACATCAATATAGCAGACTTCCTGTGCAACTGACAGCTTGGTCCCAAGAGACTTTTTTGTAGGTTTCCATCTGATGGACATTCCTTGAAAAAATCAAGCTTGTATGTCAAAGCATGTGGCGGGGCTCGCCAAAACAAATTTTGTAGGTGGCGCTATCGAGCCATTTTTGTGCACCCATGTCAGTCTCCCATAAAATATAAAATTTTTCGCGACTCCTGATGTGTGTGCGAAATTTGGTGAGTTTTGGGGTATGTTAAAGGCCTCAAAAAGGCGACTGTTCCGTCGGAAGAAAAATAATAATAATTAAAGCTACAAGTAGCATTTAGCGGGCCCGAGCACGTGCGACCGCATGGCACGAGCGACCGCCCCGTGAGCAACGCCCTGCTCGAGCCATTCTCGTCGTTTTTTCTTGTCCATTCTGGAGCTCCAAGCTATTGTTAATACGACAGCAGCCTGGGGGGGGGGGGGGGGGGGGGGGGGGCTGTAATCTGTTGCCTTAAGGGACAAAGACTTTTGCATATAGCATGAAAAAAATTCAAGCAATGATGATAATTGCTATCACTGTCCCTAAGGATGAGAACAATAGAACTCATTCAATTTCCACTACAATGTCTAGATGAGTGTCAGCTATGTCTGATAACTTGGCCAATTAGCTGGACCGGGATCTTGCAAAGTGCAGGTGGTTAACGTCCAGTGTGATGAGTCTGTGGACGGCAACAGTACAGCATAGCTTTTGGTTTCCACAAGAGAAGAACTCCTGACACATCTGCCCTAACAGACAATTACAAGAGGAGTTGAAATGTATAACACGGTGAAGGAGTTTTTGTGCAGAAAAAGGTACAATTAGAAAAGCTGGTAGCAGTGACTGCAGATGGGACTCCTGCTATGATCAATAGACAAACAGGTTTCATCACTCACTGTAAAGCTGACCCAGACTTTCCAAAATGTCTGCATTACTGCTGCGTCATTCACCAGCAGGCCTTATGTGCAGAAGTGATTGGCTCTGGACATATAATGACTCTTATTCTGAAAATCGTAAACAACCTCAGCTGCAAAGCAAAACAGCACAGGATTTTTAAGGTGCTATTGGAGGAGATGTCTGTTGAATATGGTGAATATGAACATTGTGAATCTGAACTTGCATTCTTGACTGACATTACTGGAAAACTAAACCACTTGATCTGCGAGCTGCAAGACAATGGCAAAACTATTTTTTTTGACCAGCCTGCCTGAGCCAGTGTTTTTCTTGTGGGGATCTTTTCTGCCAGGGCTTGTCAGCTTGGTCAGTGGATGTTGCTGCAGTTGTCTACCTTGCTGGGACAGCTGGAGTTAAACACAGCAGCTCACGGCTCTGAAGTGGACCCCGTTGCTGTCCCAGTCTGGATGGGCACTGTGGCGATGTTCCAATGGCCAGGCTGGCTCCTGGTATAAAGAGATTCCCAAATACCATTTCCTAACCGCAGAGCCAAGGATGTGTTTACATGTTTAGGTCAAAAATGTGATGGACAGCTTCATGTTGTCTAAACATGCCACCCTGTTATTAATCCAGTTGATATGGTTCTCCATCTGTGTCTAGGTGATAGAAAAGCATTTTTTTTATATTTAGAGCTCTAAGCAAACAAACAGTTGTCTATATAAAAGAGCTTTTACAATTGTGCACTTTTAGCAGGTCTCTGAGTTCATGTGACCAATGTATGGTGGATTTTCACAGACCTTGTTTAAAACTGAAGGTGAGAGAGACTTAGAGAAATGGCTTCATTGTTCTGGAGTTCTTTGTTTCATCCACAGAAGAGTAGAATTGGTGATTGATTTTGAAAAGCTGCTGAAAAAAGTATCTTTTTCAAATTGCAATTTCTAACTTGGGTTTTACATTTTGTGTTCCATTTTTTGTGCTTTAATTGGGAAGCATTTGTTATTTGTTTGGTGTTTTTAAGGTTCTGCAAATATACACATTTTTTAGAGACATTTGTTATCAGTTGTGTTTGTTGATTTGTAGTTTAATTTCATTGGATGTATAGATGTCGTGTGGGGGGGAGGCTCGAGAGCAGGTAGGACCCAGGCGCAGAGACGGGAGGCAAACGGGTTCAGGGCAAGTGGGTTTATTTAACTAACAAAAAGCGCTGCAGAGCAGGATGACAAAACTAAAAACAAAAACTTACTGTGGCATGGCAAGGGACATGGACGCCAGACAAGAAGACGTGATCAACATGAGCAGAAGTTAATGGACCAGCACAGGAGGAAGGCAGAGACAAGACTTATATACAGACAGGGCAGACAAGACACAGGTGAACACGATTAGGGCAGATGGGGACCAAAGGAAGTAAAACTCAAGAAACATGACAAGACAGGAAACCTTTCAAAATAAAACAGGAAACAGAACCAAACAAGACAGAACAAGAACTAAAGCGAAAAAAAAGACAACAAACTGAAACCATGACAATAGAAAGGAAAAGAAGTTCAAACATTGATTATAAAAAAGGATATAAGAGATAAAAAAAAAAAGAAAAAGGAAAAGAAAAAAGATAAAATATTGATTTAATTGCATTTTGAATGAATAAAAAACAATGATTAATAGAATCAGAATCAGAATCAGGAATCAGAAAAAGTTTTATTGCCAGGTTCAGTAGAGCGCACTTTACAAAACGAGGAATTTGACTTGGTGTATAGTGCAATTAAGAATAAGTTAAAAATTAAGTTAACAACAACAACACACTATATACAGTAGAGTAAGGTGAATTAAAGTGGGAGCACAGATGGGCTGGGATGGTGGGGCCTGTAAGTGGCACCGACAGTCCTTTGGTGGGCGGGGGGGGAGGGGGGGTCACCTGGGGGAGTTGGGGTTCTGTTCAGCAGGCTGGCTGCAGTGGGGAAGAAGCTGTTCTTGTGGCGCGAGGTCCTGGTCCTTATGGACCGGAGCCTCTTGCCAGAAGGGAGGGGCCGAAAGAGATTATGTCCTGGATGAGAGGGGTTGGCTACAATCCTGGCTGCCCGCCTCCAGGTCCTGGAGATGTGCAGCTCCTGGAGAGACGGGAGGTGGCAGCCGATCACCTTCTCTGCTGAGTGGATGACGCGTTGCAGCTTGGCCTTGTCTCTGGCCGTGGCCGCAGCGAACCAGACTGTGATGGAGGACGTGAGGGTGGATTCGATGATGGCGGTGTAAAAGTCTACCAGCATCTTTTCAGGGAGGTGAAACTTCTTCAGCTGCCTCAGGAAGTACATCCTCTGCTGGACCTTCTTAGTGATGGAGCTGATGTTCTGCTCCCACTTGAGGTCCTGGCTGATGATGGTTCCCAGGAAGCAGAAGGACTCCACAGAGGTCACCGGGGAGTCACAGAGGATGACAGGGGGGAGGGGGGCTGGGGCCTTCCTGAAGTCCACTGTCATCTCCACTGTCTTCAGAGCATTAAGCTCCAGGTTGTTAGCGCTGCACTATGACACCAGCCTGGCTATTTCACTCCTGTAGGCCGACTCATCTCCGTCAGAGATGAGGCCGATGAGTGTGGTGTCGTCAGCAAACTTCAGGAGTTTGACAGACAGGTGACCAGCTGTGCAGCTGTTTGTGTACAGGGAGAGTAACAGGGGTGAAAGGACACAGCCCTGGGGGGATCCGGTGCTTGTGGTCCGAGTATCTGAGACGAGCTTCCCCAGCCTCACATACTGCTGTCTGTCCGTCAGGAAGTCTGTGATCCACCTGCAGGTGGAGTCAGGCACATTCATCTTGGAGAGTTTTTAATACTAAAGATGTATGAAAGACATACCGAAAAAATATGTCTTTCAGTGTTTAACTGGCTGTCTTTGGACTATGCATGCCTGAGTAATGACCATTCTTACTCCTCATCTCTCTGTTCACTGCTTGCTAATTTACATAGCAGGGGTCCCAGCAGAAGGGGGCGGGGTTGTAACACGACTCCTTCAGCAGAGCCAGGCTGAGAGAGGCTTTGACATGTAAGATGTTAGATGTTAGAATGCCAGATGTTAGAATGACCAGTTCATTTTATATCTATGAAAATATTCAGGGAGCTATGGGACATGTTCAGCTTTAGGTCTGTGAAAATTGGTGTCGATTGTTGAAACATAAGTTACCATAAAAAAATGTTTGTTTGGAGTCTAGACAGATTTAACACAGGTTTTTGGATGAAAAGGATTTTTTATAAATCATCTGTTACACTTTTAAGTCTGAAAAAAATATGGAAGGCAGCAAACACAGATCCCTACCGTTTTTAATTTTTTTGTGCTGATATTTGAAAGATAAGTTATGCAAAAAAATAGGTGTTTGCAGTTTTGCCTAAAAAGACGTTTTCGGACCTTTTTGGATGTAATGCTCTCTAAGATGTCACCTGTAACTTCAATCATTCTGAATTTTTTTAGGAAGCAGTAGCACATAAATGCCTATGAAAGTTGAATTCTTGGTGCTGATAACCTAAACAGAATTTATGCTAAAAATCTTTGTTCAGTCCAAAATTTCATTAAAAAAATCAAGTGATGAAGTTTCTCGTAGACCCTATAGTGTTACATATCAAAGCTGGAGGTTATTAAAGGCATCTAATTCTGAAATCTCAGCTTCCTGAGACAAACGGCTGATTTATAATAAATTTCTATTATTTGGGTGCACATAATCGACCACTTCCTGTTACGCAGGCACCGTTAGGTGTACACCCATGAAACTTTACATGATGAGAGAGGACCCTTCTGAGTATCTCCAGTTTTAATTTCATGCACATCGGACAAAGCAAAGAGAAAATACAGGGCAGAATGTGCCCAATGCAATAACTAGGTGGCGCTATAGAGCTCGTCCAAGATTGTCATATCCATGGGTTCAGAATAGAAGTTTCATCATATCCATTGAATTTCAGTGAGATTGGACAAGGAATGTGCACGTGAGAGCAACTTTTGTGTGCATGGCGAGATGCCCAACTTTGCCGCTCTGTCACGACCACACCCCCGCATTGAAAGTTATGGTTTTTTGTCAGAGTAAACTTCAATGGCTTTTCAACAGGTGGACGTCATTTTCAGGTGTGTCGGCTCATCCTACTGGGAGCAGTGATGCTCCAAGTAAAACATGTCATTTCCTCTTGCCAGCAGGTGGCGCTACACTTTTTCCAGATTTTTTCACTGCTGATGTGTTCAGAGTCAGACTACAATCATGCACATCAATTTTGGATCAGATTGGATTATGCATGGCTGAGTAATGGCCATTTTTCTTTTCATGGCGTGTTTTCGAAACGACCTCCAATTTTGACGCGCCGCCATGGTCACAAACATCCATAAAAACTTAAAAGCTTTGCAATTTAACATCGGACATGTGTCTAGTTTACAAAACCAAAGTTTGGAGTCATTATTCACAAATCTCTAGGAGGAGTTCGTTCTAGAAGGAGGCCTGCAAATGTCCAAAATAGAGCAAAAATGACATATTGACCTCAATATAGCAGACTTCCTGTGCGATTGACAGCTTGGTACCTACAGACTTTTTTGTAGGTTTCCATCTGAAGAACATGCCCTGAAAAAATCAAGCTTGTACGTTAAAGCATATGCGGGGCGTCGGGACAAAAGTCAGTGTAGGTGGCGCTGTGGAGCCATTTTTGCGCACCCATGCCAATTTCTCATAAAATACGAAATTTTTCGCGACCCCTGATGTGTGTGCCAAATTTGGTGAGTTTTGGGGTATGTTAAAGGCCTCAAAAATGCGATTCTTCCGGCGGAAGAAAAATAATAATAATTAAAGCTACAAGTAGCATTTAGCGGGCCCGAGCACGTGCGACCGCATGGCACGAGCGACCGCCCCGTGAGCAACGCCCTGCTCGAGCCATTCTCGTCGTTTTTTCTTGTCCATTCTGGAGCTCCAAGCTATTGTTAATACGACAGCAGCCTGGGGGGGGGGGGGGGGGGGGGGGGGGGGGCTGTAATCTGTTGCCTTAAGGGACAAAGACTTTTGCATATAGCATGAAAAAAATTCAAGCAATGATGATAATTGCTATCACTGTCCCTAAGGATGAGAACAATAGAACTCATTCAATTTCCACTACAATGTCTAGATGAGTGTCAGCTATGTCTGATAACTTGGCCAATTAGCTGGACCGGGATCTTGCAAAGTGCAGGTGGTTAACGTCCAGTGTGATGAGTCTGTGGACGGCAACAGTACAGCATAGCTTTTGGTTTCCACAAGAGAAGAACTCCTGACACATCTGCCCTAACAGACAACTACAAGAGGAGTTGAAATGTATAACACGGTGAAGGAATTTTTGTGCAGAAAAAGGTACAATTAGAAAAGCTGGTAGCAGTGACTGCAGATGGGACTCCTGCTATGATCAATAGACAAACAGGTTTCATCACTCACTGTAAAGCTGACCCAGACTTTCCAAAATGTCTGCATTACTGCTGCGTCATTCACCAGCAGGCCTTATGTGCAGAAGTGATTGGCTCTGGACATATAATGACTCTTATTCTGAAAATCGTAAACAACCTCAGCTGCAAAGCAAAACAGCACAGGATTTTTAAGGTGCTATTGGAGGAGATGTCTGTTGAATATGGTGAATATGAACATTGTGAATCTGAACTTGCATTCTTGACTGACATTACTGGAAAACTAAACCACTTGATCTGCGAGCTGCAAGACAATGGCAAAACTATTTTTTTTTTGACCAGCCTGCCTGAGCCAGTGTTTTTCTTGTGGGGATCTTTTCTGCCAGGGCTTGTCAGCTTGGTCAGTGGATGTTGCTGCAGTTGTCTCCCTTGCTGGGACAGCTGGAGTTAAACACAGCAGCTCACGGCTCTGAAGTGGACCCCGTTGCTGTCCCAGTCTGGATGGGCACTGTGGCGATGTTCCAATGGCCAGGCTGGCTCCTGGTATAAAGAGATTCCCAAATACCATTTCCTAACCGCAGAGCCAAGGATGTGTTTACATGTTTAGGTCAAAAATGTGATGGACAGCTTCATGTTGTCTAAACATGCCACCCTGTTATTAATCCAGTTGATATGGTTCTCCATCTGTGTCTAGGTGATAGAAAAGCATTTTTTTTATATTTAGAGCTCTAAGCAAACAAACAGTTGTCTATATAAAAGAGCTTTTACAATTGTGCACTTTTAGCAGGTCTCTGAGTTCATGTGACCAATGTATGGTGGATTTTCACAGACCTTGTTTAAAACTGAAGGTGAGAGAGACTTAGAGAAATGGCTTCATTGTTCTGGAGTTCTTTGTTTCATCCACAGAAGAGTAGAATTGTTGATTGATTTTGAAAAGCTGCTGAAAAAAGTATCTTTTTCAAATTGCAATTTCTAACTTGGGTTTTACATTTTGTGTTCCATTTTTTGTGCTTTAATTGGGAAGCATTTGTTATTTGTTTGGTGTTTTTAAGGTTCTGCAAATATACACATCATTTTTTAGAGACATTTGTTATCAGTTGTGTTTGTTGATTTGTAGTTTAATTTCATTGGATGTATAGATGTCGTGTGGGGGGGAGGCTCGAGAGCAGGTAGGACCCAGGCGCAGAGACGGGAGGCAAACGGGTTCAGGGCAAGTGGGTTTATTTAACTAACAAAAAGCGCTGCAGAGCAGGATGACAAAACTAAAAACAAAAACTTACTGTGGCATGGCAAGGGACATGGACGCCAGACAAGAAGACGTGATCAACATGAGCAGAAGTTAATGGACCAGCACAGGAGGAAGGCAGAGACAAGACTTATATACAGACAGGGCAGACAAGACACAGGTGAACACGATTAGGGCAGATGGGGACCAAAGGAAGTAAAACTCAAGAAACATGACAAGACAGGAAACCTTTCAAAATAAAACAGGAAACAGAACCAAACAAGACAGAACAAGAACTAAAGCGAAAAAAAAGACAACAAACTGAAACCATGACAATAGAAAGGAAAAGAAGTTCAAACATTGATTATAAAAAAGGATATAAGAGATTAAAAAAAAAGAAAAAGGAAAAGAAAAAAGATAAAATATTGATTTAATTGCATTTTGAATGAATAAAAAACAATGATTAATAGAATCAGAATCAGAATCAGGAATCAGAAAAAGTTTTATTGCCAGGTTCAGTAGAGCGCACTTTACAAAACGAGGAATTTGACTTGGTGTATAGTGCAATTAAGAATAAGTTAAAAATTAAGTTAACAACAACAACACACTATATACAGTAGAGTAAGGTGAATTAAAGTGGGAGCACAGATGGGCTGGGATGGTGGGGCCTGTAAGTGGCACCGACAGTCCTTTGGTGGGCGGGGGGGGGAGGGGGGGTCACCTGGGGGAGTTGGGGTTCTGTTCAGCAGGCTGGCTGCAGTGGGGAAGAAGCTGTTCTTGTGGCGCGAGGTCCTGGTCCTGATGGACCGGAGCCTCTTGCCAGAAGGGAGGGGCCGAAAGAGATTATGTCCTGGATGAGAGGGGTTGGCTACAATCCTGGCTGCCCGCCTCCAGGTCCTGGAGATGTGCAGCTCCTGGAGAGACGGGAGGTGGCAGCCGATCACCTTCTCTGCTGAGTGGATGACGCGTTGCAGCTTGGCCTTGTCTCTGGCCGTGGCCGCAGCGAACCAGACTGTGATGGAGGACGTGAGGGTGGATTCGATGATGGCGGTGTAAAAGTCTACCAGCATCTTTTCAGGGAGGTGAAACTTCTTCAGCTGCTTCAGGAAGTACATCCTCTGCTGGACCTTCTTAGTGATGGAGCTGATGTTCTGCTCCCACTTGAGGTCCTGGCTGATGATGGTTCCCAGGAAGCAGAAGGACTCCACAGAGGTCACCGGGGAGTCACAGAGGATGACAGGGGGGAGGGGGGCTGGGGCCTTCCTGAAGTCCACTGTCATCTCCACTGTCTTCAGAGCATTAAGCTCCAGGTTGTTAGCGCTGCACTATGACACCAGCCTGGCTATTTCACTCCTGTAGGCCGACTCATCTCCGTCAGAGATGAGGCCGATGAGTGTGGTGTCGTCAGCAAACTTCAGGAGTTTGACAGACAGGTGACCAGCTGTGCAGCTGTTTGTGTACAGGGAGAGTAACAGGGGTGAAAGGACACAGCCCTGGGGGGATCCGGTGCTTGTGGTCCGAGTATCTGAGACGAGCTTCCCCAGCCTCACATACTGCTGTCTGTCCGTCAGGAAGTCTGTGATCCACCTGCAGGTGGAGTCAGGCACATTCATCTTGGAGAGTTTTTAATACTAAAGATGTATGAAAGACATACCGAAAAAATATGTCTTTCAGTGTTTAACTGGCTGTCTTTGGATTATGCATGCCTGAATAATGGTCATTCTTACTCCTCATCTCTCTGTTCACTGCTTGCTAATTTACATAGCAGGGGTCCCAGCAGGAGGGGGCGGGGTTGTAACACGACTCCTTCAGCAGAGCCAGGCTGAGAGAGGCTTTGACATGTAAGATGTTAGATGTTAGAATGCCAGATGTTAGAATGACCAGTTCATTTTATATCTGTAAAGAATATTCAAGAAGCATTTAGACATGTTCAGCTATATGCGTGTGAAACTTGGTGTGGATATTTGAAGCATAAGTAATTTTAAAACACACTTGTTTGGAGTCCAGACGGAAAAAGCACAGGTTTTGGGATGAATCAGGATTTTTTTAAAATCATCTGTTTCACCTGGACTTCTGAAAAAAATATGGAAGGCAGCAAACACAGATCCCTACATTTAAAAAAATAAATGGTGTTGATATATGATGATTAAGTTATGAAAAAAAATAGGTGTTTGCAGTTTTGCCTAAAAAGACGTTTTCGGACCTTTTTGGATGAAATGTTGTGTAAAAGTTCACCTGTAACTTCAATCATTCTGAATTTTTTTAGGAAGCAGTAGCACATAAATGCCTATGAAAGTTGAATTCTTGGTGCTGATAACCTAAACAGAATTTATGCTAAAAATCTTTGTTCAGTCCAAAATTTCATTAAAAAAATCAAGTGATGAAGTTTCTCGTAGACCCTATAGTGTTACATATCAAAGCTGGAGGTTATTAAAGGCATCTAATTCTGAAATCTCAGCTTCCTGAGACAAACGGCTGATTTATAATAAATTTCTATTATTTGGGTGCACATAATCGACCACTTCCTGTTACGCAGGCACCGTCAGGTGTACACCCATGAAACTTTACATGATGAGAGAGGACCCTTCTGAGTATCTCCAGTTTTAATTTCATGCACATCGGACAAAGCAAAGAGAAAATACAGGGCAGAATGTGCCCAATGCAATAACTAGGTGGCGCTATAGAGCTCGTCCAAGATTGTCATATCCATGGGTTCAGAATAGAAGCTTCATCATATCCATTGAATTTCAGTGAGATTGGACAAGGAATGTGCACGTGAGAGCAACTTTTGTGTGCATGGCGAGATGCCCAACTTTGCCGCTCTGTCACGACCACACCCCCGCATTGAAAGTTATGGTTTTTTGTCAGAGTAAACTTCAATGGCTTTTCAACAGGTGGATGTCATTTTCAGGTGTGTCGGCTCATCCTACTTGGAGCAGTGATGCTCCAAGTAAAACATGTCATTTCATCTTGCCAGCAGGTGGCGCTACACTTTTTCCGGATTCTTTCACTGCAGATGTGTTCAGAGTCAGACTACAATCATGCATATCAATTTTGGATCAGATTGGATTATGCATGGCTGAGTTATGGCCATTTTTCTTTTCATGGCGTGTTTTCGAAACAACGTCGAATTTCTACGCGCCGCCACGGTCACAAACAACCGTAAAAACTTAAAAGCTTCGCAATTTAACATTGGACATGTGTTTAGTTTACAAAACCAAAGTTTGGAGTCATTATTCATAAATCTCTAGGAGGAGTTCGTTCTAGAAGGAGGCCTGCAAATGTCCAAAATAGAGCAAAAATGACATATTGACCTCAATATAGCAGACTTCCTGTGCGAGTGACAGGTGGGTCCTTTCAGACTTTTTTGTAGGTCTCCATCTGAAGAACATGCCCTGAAAAAATCAAGCTTGTACGTTAAAGCATATGCGGGGCGTCGGGACAAAAGTCAGTGTAGGTGGCGCTGTGGAGCCTTTTTTGCGCACCCATGCCAATTTCCCATAAAATACGAAATTTTTCGCGACTCCTGATGTGTGTGCCAAATTTGGTGAGTTTTGGGGTATGTTAAAGGCCTCAAAAATGCGATTCTTCCGGCGGAAGAAAAATAATAATAATTAAAGCTACAAGTAGCATTTAGCGGGCCCGAGCACGTGCGACCGCACGGCACGAGCGACCGCCCCGTGAGCAATGCCCTGCTCGAGCCATTCTCGTCGTTTTTTCTTGTCCATTCTGGAGCTCCAAGCTATTGTTAATACGACAGCAGCCTGGGGGGGGGGGGGGGGGGGGGGGGGGGGGCTGTAATCTGTTGCCTTAAGGGACAAAGACTTTTGCATATAGCATGAAAAAAATTCAAGCAATGATGATAATTGCTATCACTGTCCCTAAGGATGAGAACAATAGAACTCATTCAATTTCCACTACAATGTCTAGATGAGTGTCAGCTATGTCTGATAACTTGGCCAATTAGCTGGACCGGGATCTTGCAAAGTGCAGGTGGTTAACGTCCAGTGTGATGAGTCTGTGGACGGCAACAGTACAGCATAGCTTTTGGTTTCCACAAGAGAAGAACTCCTGACACATCTGCCCTAACAGACAACTACAAGAGGAGTTGAAATGTATAACACGGTGAAGGAGTTTTTGTGCAGAAAAAGGTACAATTAGAAAAGCTGGTAGCAGTGACTGCAGATGGGACTCCTGCTATGATCAATAGACAAACAGGTTTCATCACTCACTGTAAAGCTGACCCAGACTTTCCAAAATGTCTGCATTACTGTTGCGTCATTCACCAGCAGGCCTTATGTGCAGAAGTGATTGGCTCTGGACATATAATGACTCTTATTCTGAAAATCGTAAACAACCTCAGCTGCAAAGCAAAACAGCACAGGATTTTTAAGGTGCTATTGGAGGAGATGTCTGTTGAATATGGTGAATATGAACATTGTGAATCTGAACTTGCATTCTTGACTGACATTACTGGAAAACTAAACCACTTGATCTGCGAGCTGCAAGACAATGGCAAAACTATTTTTTTTTGACCAGCCTGCCTTAGCCAGTGTTTTTCTTGTGGGGATCTTTTCTGCCAGGGCTTGTCAGCTTGGTCAGTGGATGTTGCTGCAGTTGTCTCCCTTGCTGGGACAGCTGGAGTTAAACACAGCAGCTCACGGCTCTGAAGTGGACCCCGTTGCTGTCCCAGTCTGGATGGGCACTGTGGCGATGTTCCAATGGCCAGGCTGGCTCCTGGTATAAAGAGATTCCCAAATACCATTTCCTAACCGCAGAGCCAAGGATGTGTTTACATGTTTAGGTCAAAAATGTGATGGACAGCTTCATGTTGTCTAAACATGCCACCCTGTTATTAATCCAGTTGATATGGTTCTCCATCTGTGTCTAGGTGATAGAAAAGCATTTTTTTTATATTTAGAGCTCTAAGCAAACAAACAGTTGTCTATATAAAAGAGCTTTTACAATTGTGCACTTTTAGCAGGTCTCTGAGTTCATGTGACCAATGTATGGTGGATTTTCACAGACCTTGTTTAAAACTGAAGGTGAGAGAGACTTAGAGAAATGGCTTCATTGTTCTGGAGTACTTTGTTTCATCCACAGAAGAGTAGAATTGGTGATTGATTTTGAAAAGCTGCTGAAAAAAGTATCTTTTTCAAATTGCAATTTCTAACTTGGGTTTTACATTTTGTGTTCCATTTTTTGTGCTTTAATTGGGAAGCATTTGTTATTTGTTTGGTGTTTTTAAGGTTCTGCAAATATACACATCATTTTTTAGAGACATTTGTTATCAGTTGTGTTTGTTGATTTGTAGTTTAATTTCATTGGATGTATAGATGTCGTGTGGGGGGGAGGCTCGAGAGCAGGTAGGACCCAGGCGCAAAGACGGGAGGCAAACGGGTTCAGGGCAAGTGGGTTTATTTAACTAACAAAAAGTGCTGCAGAGCAGGATGACAAAACTAAAAACAAAAACTTACTGTGGCATGGCAAGGGACATGGACGCCAGACAAGAAGACGTGATCAACATGAGCAGAAGTTAATGGACCAGCACAGGAGGAAGGCAGAGACAAGACTTATATACAGACAGGGCAGACAAGACACAGGTGAACACGATTAGGGCAGATGGGGACCAAAGGAAGTAAAACTCAAGAAACATGACAAGACAGGAAACCTTTCAAAATAAAACAGGAAACAGAACCAAACAAGACAGAACAAGAACTAAAGCGAAAAAAAAAGACAACAAACTGAAACCATGACAATAGAAAGGAAAAGAAGTTCAAACATTGATTATAAAAAAGGATATAAGAGATAAAAAAAAAGAAAAAGGAAAAGAAAAAAGATAAAATATTGATTTAATTGCATTTTGAATGAATAAAAAACAATGATTAATAGAATCAGAAATCAGAAAAAGTTTTATTGCCAGGTTCAGTAGAGCGCACTTTACAAAACGAGGAATTTGACTTGGTGTATAGTGCAATTAAGAATAAGTTAAAAATTAAGTTAACAACAACAACACACTATATACAGTAGAGTAAGGTGAATTAAAGTGGGAGCACAGATGGGCTGGAATGGTGGGGCCTGTAAGTGGCACCGACAGTCCTTTGGTGGGCGGGGGGGGGGGGGGGGTCACCTGGGGGAGTTGGGGTACTGTTCAGCAGGCTGACTGCAGTGGGGAATAAGCTGTTCTTGTGGCGCGAGGTCCTGGTCCTGATGGACCGGAGCCTCTTGCCAGGAGGGAGGGGCCGAAAGAGATTATGTCCTGGATGAGAGGGGTTGGCTACAATCCTGGCTGCCCGCCTCCAGGTCCTGGAGATGTGCAGCTCCTGGAGAGACGGGAGGTGGCAGCCGATCACCTTCTCTGCTGAGTGGATGACGCGTTGCAGCTTGGCCTTGTCTCTGGCCGTGGCCGCAGCGAACCAGACTGTGATGGAGGACGTGAGGGTGGATTCGATGATGGCGGTGTAAAAGTCTACCAGCATCTTTTCAGGGAGGTGAAACTTCTTCAGCTGCCTCAGGAAGTACATCCTCTGCTGGACCTTCTTAGTGATGGAGCTGATGTTCTGCTCCCACTTGAGGTCCTGGCTGATGATGGTTCCCAGGAAGCAGAAGGACTCCACAGAGGTCACCGGGGAGTCACAGAGGATGACAGGGGGGAGGGGGGCTGGGGCCTTCCTGAAGTCCACTGTCATCTCCACTGTCTTCAGAGCATTAAGCTCCAGGTTGTTAGCGCTGCACTATGACACCAGCCTGGCTATTTCACTCCTGTAGGCCGACTCATCTCCGTCAGAGATGAGGCCGATGAGTGTGGTGTCGTCAGCAAACTTCAGGAGTTTGACAGACAGGTGACCAGCTGTGCAGCTGTTTGTGTACAGGGAGAGTAACAGGGGTGAAAGGACACAGCCCTGGGGGGATCCGGTGCTTGTGGTCCGAGTATCTGAGACGAGCTTCCCCAGCCTCACATACTGCTGTCTGTCCGTCAGGAAGTCTGTGATCCACCTGCAGGTGGAGTCAGGCACATTCATCTGGGAGAGTTTTTAATACTAAGTCTAGACAGATTTAACACAGGTTTTTGGATGAAAAAGGATTTTTTATAAATCATCTGTTACACTTTTAAGTCTGAAAAAAATATGGAAGGCAGCAAACACAGATCCCTACCGTTTTTAATATTTTTGTGCTGATATTTGAAAGATAAGTTATGCAAAAAAATAGGTGTTTGCAGTTTTGCCTAAAAAGACGTTTTCGGACCTTTTTGGATCAAATGTTGTCTAAAAGTTCACCTGTAACTTCAATCATTCTGAATTTTTTTAGGAAAACTAAACCACTTCAACTGTGATCTGCAAGGCAATGGTAAAACTATATTTTTTATGGAACAGCCTGCAGTGTTTCTTGTGGGGATCTTTTCTGCCAGGGCTTGCCGGCTTGGTCGGTGGTTGTTGCTGTTACCAATCCAGTTGATATGGTTCTCCATCTGTGTCTAAGTGATATAATCAGAATCAGAATCGTTTATTGTCATTGTACATGGGGATACAATGAAATTGCAGCAGCCTTGGAGTGAAGGAGTTACATAAAATAAAAATAAAAATAGAATAGAAAAAGAAATACTGTATTTACAACTCTTAACAAAAAATGAACAATATGGACAGAAACTGTTAAATATTAAATATTTGTGAATAAAATAGAATGGAATTACATGAGTTGCTGTGAGCACAGCTTAATAAATATCAAGTTATTGCACAGTGACCCGGTTAGACAGTCAGGATATTGCACGCATTGTAGTAAAATTAGAGTGAGGTGTGGTTGGTGGACGTATGTGCATTCCGTATGATAATTGCCTGTGGAAAAAAGCTGTTTCTTAGTCTGTTTGTCCTGGTTCTGATGGACCTGTACCTCCTTCCAGAGGGCAGCAGTTCAAACAGAGGGAAAGCAGAATGGGTGGAGTTAGTGGTGATGCTAGTCACTCTGCTGAGGCAGCGAGACTGGTAAATGTCCTTCAGTGAGGGGAGGGGGCAGCCGATGATCCTCTGCGCTGTCTTTACCACTCTCTGGAGACTCTGCCGTTCTGCTTCAGTGCAGTGGGAAAACCACACTGTGATGCCATAGGACAGAATGCTCTCAATGGTTGAGCGGTAGAACGTTACCAGCAGCTCCTGGCTGACGTCGTTCCTCCTAAGTTTTCTCAGGAAGTGCAGGCGTTGCTGGGCCTTCCTGATGACAGTCATGGTGTTGTTAGACCATGTGAGGTCAGCAGAGATGGTGGTGCCCAGGAGGGTGAAGCTGTGGACCCTCTCCACACAGTTTCCATCGATGTAGAGTGGGGGTGGATCTGTTCTGTTTTTTCTGAAGTCCAGGATGATCTCCTTGGTCTTGGTGGTGTTCAGGATGAGGTTATTAGCCTGACACCACCTTGAGAGTTTCAGGACTTCGTCTCTGTAGGCCGTCTCGTCGTCCCCAGAGATCAGCCCCACCACAGTAGTGTCGTCTGCAAACTTCACCACGGTGTTGCTGGTGTGGGCTGGTCTGCAGTCTGCTGTGTACAGTGTATACAGCAGAGGACTCAGCACACATCCCTGTGTGGAGCCTGTGCTCAGCGTCCGGGTGGAGGAGAGGTGGGGGTCAAGTTTGACTGTCTGTGGTCTGTTTGTCAGGAAGTCCTTGATCCACGAGCAGGTGAGTGGGTGGAGTCCTAGTTCAGACAGTTTGTTGACCAGAATGTCAGGAATGATTGTGTTAAAGGCTGAGCTATAGTCCACAAAGAGCATCCTGGCGTAGGTGTCTCTGTGTTCCAGGTGGCTCAGCGCAGTGTGGAGGGTGATGGAAATGGCATCATCCGTTGATCTGTTTGCTTTGTAAGCAAACTGGTGGGGGACGAAGATTGGAGGGAGGGAGTCTTTGATGTGTCCCAGGAGCAGCCGCTCCAGACACTTTGTGATGACAGCAGTGAGTGCAACTGGGCGGAAGTCCGTGAGGAAGGCTGTGGATGAGGACTTTTTGGGTATCGGGATGATAGTGGATGACTTCAGGCAAGCAGGGATGAAAGCCTGAGCTAGCGACAGGTTGAAGATTTTTGTGAAGACCTGGGAGAGTTGATCGGCGCAGGCCCGCAGAACCTTTCCGGGAACTCCATCAGGTCCCGCCGCTTTCCTGGGGTTTACCCTGCTGAACATCCGTGCCATCCGTGCCACGTCCATAAAGGCATTGTTTTTATATTTAGAGCTCTAAGCAACCAAACAGTTGTCTATATAAAAGAGCTTTTACAATTGTGCACTTTTAGCAGGCTGAAAAAATTATCTTTTTAAAATTGCCATTTCAAATTTGGGTTTTAAATTTTGTGTTCCATTTTTCTGTGCTTGTATTGGAAGGATTTGTTATTATTTTGTTTAAAAGTGCTACATATTGTATATACACATAATTTATTTAGAGAAATTTGCTATACGTTGTGTTTTTTGGTTTTGTAGTTTAATTTCATTGGATTTATATTAAGGAAAAGAAGTTGCAGCATTGATTAAAAAAGGATAAAAGAGACATTTACTGTCTAAGTCTTATGTTACATCTGTAGAACTGTACTGAGAGTTGGGTTTTGTTTTGGAGCACATTCATATGTTTTGTTTTTAAAAAAAAAAGATAAAATATTAGGTTAATTGCATTTTACATGACTAGAAAAGCAATGATTATTCATAAAAATCTATGAAAGACATACAAAACAAATGAAAAAGCAGTCTGCCCTCCCTCTTGTGTCTAAACTCTTGTCACCTCACTTCTGGGTTAGTTAGCATATGAACTGGCAGCTGGTGTGTGTGTGTGGGGGGGGGGGGGGGTGAAATTTGACTCCAGCAACAGGGATGATTGAGGAGCAGGCTGCAGCATGAGGAAAAGACTTAAGCATGTAAGAGGAAATGACATCCTACAGTTGACCAGTTCATTTTATATCTGTAAAGAATATTCAAGAAGCATTTAGACATGTTCAGCTATATGCGTGTGAAACTTGGTGTGGATATTTGAAGCATAAGTAATTTTAAAACACACTTGTTTGGAGTCCAGACGGAAAAAGCACAGGTTTTGGGATGAATCAGGATTTTTTTAAAATCATCTGTTTCACCTGGACTTCTGAAAAAAATATGGAAGGCAGCAAACACAGATCCCTACATTTAAAAAAATAAATGGTGTTGATATATGATGATTAAGTTATGAAAAAAAATAGGTGTTTGTAGTTTTGCCTAAAAAGACGTTTTCGGACCTTTTTGGATGTAATGCTCTCTAAGATGTCACCTGTAACTTCAATCATTCTGAATTTTTTTAGGAAGCAGTAGCACATAAATGCCTATGAAAGTTGAATTCTTGGTGCTGATAACCTAAACAGAATTTATGCTAAAAATCTTTGTTCAGTCCAAAATTTCATTAAAAAAATCAAGTGATGAAGTTTCTCGTAGACCCTATAGTGTTACATATCAAAGCTGGAGGTTATTAAAGGCATCTAATTCTGAAATCTCAGCTTCCTGAGACAAACGGCTGATTTATAATAAATTTCTATTATTTGGGTGCACATAATCGACCACTTCCTTTTACGCAGGCACCGTCAGGTGTACACCCATGAAACTTTACATGATGAGAGAGGACCCTTCTGAGTATCTCCAGTTTTAATTTCATGCACATCGGACAAAGCAAAGAGAAAATACAGGGCAGAATGTGCCCAATGCAATAACTAGGTGGCGCTATAGAGCTCGTCCAAGATTGTCATATCCATGGGTTCAGAATAGAAGCTTCATCATATCCATTGAATTTCAGTGAGATTGGACAAGGAATGTGCACGTGAGAGCAACTTTTGTGTGCATAGCGAGATGCCCAACTTTGCCGCTCTGTCACGACCACACCCCCGCATTGAAAGTTATGGTTTTTTGTCAGAGTAAACTTCAATGGCTTTTCAACAGGTGGATGTCATTTTCAGGTGTGTCGGCTCATCCTACTCGGAGTAGTGATGCTCCAAGTAAAACATGTCATTTCCTCTTGCCAGCAGGTGGCGCTACACTTTTTCCAGATTTTTTCACTGCAGATGTGTTCAGAGTCAGACTACAATCATGCACATCAATTTTGGATCAGATTGGATTATGCATGGCTGAGTAATGGCCATTTTTCTTTTCATGGCGTGTTTTCGAAACGACCTCCAATTTTGACGCGCCGCCATGGTCACAAACATCCATAAAAACTTAAAAGCTTTGCAATTTAACATCGGACATGTGTCTAGTTTACAAAACCAAAGTTTGGAGTCATTACTCTCAAATCTCTAGGAGGAGTTCGTTCTAGAGCGAGGCCTGCGAATGACCAAAATACAGCAAAAATGACATATTGTCATCAAAATATCAGACTTCCTGTGCGACTGACAGCTTGGTCCCAAGAGACTTTTTTGTAGGTTTCTATCCGATGAACATGCCCTGTTAAAATCAGGTTTGTACTATAAAGCATATGGAGGTGCTCGCGAAAACAAATTTTGCAGGTGGCGCTATCGAGCCATTTTTGTTTACCTATGCCGTTCTCCTATAAAATATGAAATTTTTCGCGACTCCTGATGTGTATACAAAATTTGGTGAGTTTTGGGGTATGTTAAAGGCCTCAAAAAGGCGACTCTTCCGTCGGAAGAAAAAGAATAATAATAATAATAATAATAATAACTCTAACAGATACAATAGGGTCCTTGCACTCCGTGCTCGGGCCCTAATAAACCTAACAGATACAATAGGGTCCTTGCACTCCGTGCTCGGGCCCTAATAAACCTAACAGATACAATAGGGTCCTTGCACTCCGTGCTCGGGCCCTAATAATAATAATAATAATAAACATTCGAATTACAATAGGGTCCTTGCACTCCGTGCTCGGGCCCTAATAATAATAATAACTCTAACAGATACAATAGGGTCCTTGCACTCCGTGCTCGGGCCCTAATAATAAACCTAACAGATACAATAGGGTCCTTGCACTCCGTGCTCGGGCCCTAATTATGACATGAGCAACGTCCTCTCTGCCCGCAACGCTCCCTGGTTTAAACATGCCTTCAAAATACACTGACCAAAAATATAAACGCAACACTTTTGTTATTGCTCCCATTTTTTATGGTCTAAACTCAAAGAGGTGAAACATTTTCCACATACACAAAATAACCAGTTCTCTGAAATATGTTTTATTGAGGGGGTCAGGGGACTCAGACAACCAGTCAGTATCTGGTGTGACCACCATTTGCCTCATGAAGTGCGACACATCTCCTTGGCTTCGAGTTGATCAGGTTGTCTATTGTGGCCTGTGGAATGTTGGTCCACTCTTCTTCAATGGCTGTGCGACGTTGCTGGATATTGGCAGGAACTGGAACAGGCTGTCGTATACGCCGATCCAGAGCATCCCAAACATGCTCAATGGGTGACATGTCCGGTGAGTATGCTAGCCATGCAAGAACTGGGATGTTTTCAGCTTCCAAGAATTGTGTACAGATCCTTGCAACATGGGGCCGTGCATTATCATGCTGCAACATGAGGTGATGTTGTTGGATATACGGCACAACAATGGGCCCCAGGATCTCGTCACGGTATCTCTGTGCATTCAAAATGCCATCAAAGAAATGCAGCTGTGTTCTTCGCCCATAACATATTCCTGCCCATACCATAACCCCACCACCACCATAGGCTATTCGATCCACAACATTGACATCAGAAAACCGCTCACCCACACGATGCCACACACGCTGTCTGCCATCTGCCCTGAACAGTGTAAACTGGGATTCATCCGTGAAGAGAACACCTCTCCAACGTGCCAGACGCCATCGCATGTGAGCATTTGCCCACTCAAGTCGGTTACGACGACGAACTGGAGTGAGGTCGAGACCTCAATGAGGACGACGAGCATGCAGATGAGCTTCCCTGAGACGGTTTCTGACAGTTTTTGCAAAAATTCTGTGGTTATGCAAACCGATTGTTTCAGCAGCTGTCCGAGTGGCTGGTCTCAGACGATCTTGGAGGTGGACATGCTGGATATGGAGGTCTTGGGCTGGTGTTGTAACACGTGGTCTGCGGTTGTGAGGCCGGTTGGATGTGCTGCCAAATTCTCGGAAACGCCTTTGGAGACGGCTTATGGTGGAGAAATGTACATTCAATTCCCTAGCAACAGCTCTGGTGGACATTCCTGCTATCAGCATGCCAGTTGCACGCTCCCTCAAAACTTGCGACATCTGTGGCATCGAGCTGTGTGACACAACTGAAGATTTCAGAGTGGCCTTTTCTTGTGGCCAGTCTAAGGCACACCTGTGCAATAATCATGCTGTCTAATCAGCATCTTGATATGGCACACCTGCGAGGTGGGATGGATTGTCTTGGCAAAGGAGAAGTGCTCACTATCACAGATTTAGACAGATTTGTGAACAATATTTCAGAGAACTGGTTATTTTGTGTACGTGGAAAAGTTTCACATCTTTAAGTTTATACCACAAAAAATGGGAGCAATAACAAAAGTGTCGCGTTTATATTTTTGGTCAGTGTAAGTGCATGGAAAATCCAACTCACCACAATGCTGAATGGTTGGAGGGAATCTCTCATTGGGATAAATGCATATTTTAAGTAGGACTCCTGATACTGTCTATTAAATGTAGCGTTCTTTTTTTGGAAGTCAAAGGCTCCTCTTCTGTCTCCTGGCTGGGCTTTTTCCACTTGGCAAAGAAACTTTGTTCATTTTGCTAGTTCCTGGGTATTATTTTAGCAGTATCCTATCACGTGACCGAGACGAGCGAATTGGCCTGCGTCAAGAGTGACATAGACGGATGGAAAAGAGAATGTGGAAATTTTTCAAAATAAAACATCTTTCAGATTGTGAAATAAATAAAACGGAAGTCATGTAAGTCATTTAATTTGTTCTGTGTGGCCCGGTAACAAATGGCCTGGGGGTTGGGGACCCAACTCCCAATGTTAAAGTGCCTAGGATGGCACAAGGGTTAAATCAAAATTCTTCCAAGGTGGACAAAAAAAGAACTTTTATTCTCTGTTTTATTAATATTTGTTACAAAACTTTAGCTCTTCATGAATCCTACTGGGCCAATTAACAGGGCAATGAGAAAATGGAAAACGTAAATCTGATGTTAGAAATGTTTAACTGCTATTTAGCACTACATATGGGAGGGACCATTGACTGTATTTGAGACCTGGACTGAGTAACTCCTCCCCCCTAGCATTCCAAGCAGGAAGTACCCACAGCTCCAAGAAGACAAAATCCCATTGATCATATACAGAAATAAACAGCTATAACTCAGTCATTCTATTGGTCAGAATGACCATTGTGGCTCTGAGATATTTTTTCAGATTTCATGGTTCAAGTGGTAAGGGGTATGGACTTCCACCGCTTTGATTGGTGAGAGTGGTTTTGGCTCAGACCAACTTGGACCAACTACTGCTGACTGATGACGTCTGGCTCCAACAAGGCAGCGTCCATATTGTGAAAAAATGATAACTGAATTGACTTGGTTGGAGACATCAAGGATGACATCACATGTACTCAGTCCAGCACTCAGATGCAGTCAGTGGGAAGGCCGTGTGTAAAGTGGCATCTTTGTACCTCAAGTCCCCATCTCCTTCAATGACAACGCACTGGATCAATAATAAAACTCAGTTCAAAGTATGATAGTCCTTAAAAAAGTTGAAAAAAAAACCTTATGGACACCAGCAAGCAAAGGCAAGTAGATTTTCTACAAGGAGTCTGTAGTTGATATTGGATCAGGTCAAAGTCTTGTCAAAGGCAAATATAAGCTCCAAAGATCAAGGACAGTTGTTGTCTTCTGCATTGTGTTTCAAACCCTCTGTTGACTCACGGCGTCTATAATCTTCTTATAAAAATATAATATAAACAACCCCATTGACACAATGCAGCTCCTTGGATTGATTCAGTTGTGCAACCTGCTTAAGGAGATGTACATAAAAAGCATCATCTGGTGTCATCTCAGCAATTTGCAGCTTCTCTGTGGGTTTGGAAGCGTCCCGTGTGGCTTCGCCGCTTCCTCTCGTCAGCTCAGAAAAAAGCTAATCCAGTTTCCTTTCACCTGAGAGTGTAGGTAAGCGGAGCCGCTGCAGAAGGATTATTTTTGTCTGGAGTGGACTTAGCATAGATCAGCCTCATTTTACGCTTCTTATCTTCTCTCCCTCCTCCTTGTCAACTTTTCTTTGATTCATTCCACTTTGTTTTCCGCGCTTGTTGACAGCCTCAGCTCCTTTGTTTGTTGTTAAAACCGAGCAAGAATTTAGCTCTGCAGCTTTTGGCCTCGGATCTGAACCGTTTGATTTCAGGCAAACGTCTATTTTCTTTCTCCTCCTCTCCCTGCTTCTCCTTTCTGTGTCTCACTCTCAGTGTAATCCTTGAAGATAAAGCAACCTCCTCGAACACGGTGAAGTGTTGCACTTGCTTAAGGAACAGACTAACCCATCTTATCCAAACTGTTCCCTTTTCCTTAAAGTCAGAATACCTGTCAAAATGAAATACTTCCTAAGCCCACAACTGTTAGGCTTAAGGTTTCTAAATTGCACTTTCACATAAGATTTTACTAACAGCTATGCTGTGAAATTAGGGGGGCATCTATATTACTGGCTTTAGGTTCTCAGATGATTAAAATATTTTAGCATTCCCCAAAGACAACCTATTAAGAAGGAAAGGTTTTTGAATAATGATTTCATTTATCGGGGTAAAAGCAGTTCAAAGCGGCCAGGACCAGAAGGTAATTCCTCCCTCTTTGCTGAATAATGAAAGATCTGTTATTAACCACATTTTTAAGGAAACCGACTTTAGTTTCACCTGCTTCACCCAAAAGAGGAGGTCATAAAAAACCACAGAACAGCATAAACAGGACGGTTAAAAAAGAAAACGTTGCCTTATGGCTTGGGCTACAGTCACATGGGGAGGCATTATGCCTCCGCCCGATTCTTTGCAAATCATTGGCATGACTGTAGAGGGTGTCAGTCAGGCGGGTGTGACACCATTACGAAATCGGATGACAGCTGGGAGACCACAGGGTGGGTGGTGGCAGCTCGGATTGGGCGACCACTGACCGTTCAAAAAGCGTCTGGTTGCCGTAAAATTTCAACTTTTTCTTAAAACCTCTTAAAAAATGCTGCCCCCCGATGACTAATGCCGTCACGCGCCTACCTGTTAATTTTGATGAAAAACTTGCATTTAGGTCGCCACACAGTGGCATTTTGGCATATATGACCGTAGCATTACTTTAAACTGTTGTATTGAAAATATCTGTATGACAGCTTTTAAAGGGAAACATTTTTCATGAATCTTGCCTCCTCTTGTGTTTTCTTTTAAACATTTTGAACACTTTGTTTTTTCTGTCTTTACTTAGTCTAAATGTATTACACTAAGCCATGTAACCCTTGTGCTATCCTAGGCACTTTAACATTGGGAGTTGGGTCATCTAGACCCACTAGACAGTGCGCTGAACCTTTTTTCTTCAATGATTTGTGATCTTCACTGGTGTCCATGGATTACAGGAAATCTTTCCACCTTTATCCCCCTTGTCATGGTAGGGAGAACACGTCAAAGTAATGGTGGAGTCATAGGATAGCACAAGGGTTAATTAGTGAAAGTGGAAAGTGTCTGACCACGTCCTGTAGAGTTGGAACCTAAAACCTTCAAAGTCCCACTCCGATCATCTTTTCATCTATTTTCCAAGTGTTTCCAGAGGTTCTTTTAGGTATCGTTATGCTGTTTTTAGCCAAAATTCCAAAACTTGTTTGTCTTGTTTTCTAGGAAATAGTTTCTTCTGAGCGGCAGTAGTTTGTTAGAAAGTCACCTGAGTTGTGGACGGGACCGCTGGCATGGAGCAACCCCGCCCCCCTTCTCCTTCCTGTTGCTGATAGCTCAAAGCAGAGACTTTGTGGCCAGCCCAGCTTATTTTCTAAGTCACAGACACAATCTTTGTTAAATTGTATTTTTTCGTCTGCTCCTGATTCACAATGATTTGAATAAAGAAATACTCATAAGTGCAATTTTAAGAATAATGTGTCATGTGGGGGGTGGCTCGAGAGCCGGTAGGACCCAGGCGCAGAGACGGGAGGCAAACGGGGTCAAGGGCAAGGGGTTTAATTAGAACAAAAAGCGCTGCAGAGCAGGATGACAAAGCAAAACTCACTGTGGCGTGGCATGAAACTTGGCATGAGCAGACGAAGACACATGAAGACATTAAACACACGACCAGAAGTTAATGGACCAGCACAGGAGGAAGGCAGAGACAGAACTTATATACAGACAGGGCAGACAAGACACAGGTGAACACAATCAGGGCAGATGGGGACCAAAGGAAGTAAAACTCACGACACAAGACAAGACAGGAAACCTTTCAAAATAAAACAGGAAACAGAACTTAACCATGACAGAACAAGACAGAAAGCAAAACCAATACAAAAGAACCTCAAACCATGACAGTACCCCCCCCTCAAGGAACCGCTCCGAGGTTCCCAAAGTCAACTGAAGGGGGGGCCCCGGAGGTCAAACCTCGACGGGCATAAGAGTCCAAGGAGTCAGGAGGACGGCCGGGGTTCCGCGCCGTCCGGCGAGGCAGGTCCGGAGGACGGCCGGGGTTCCGCGCCGTCCGGCGAGGCAGGTCCGGAGGACGGCCGGGGTTCCGCGCCGTCCGGCGAGGCAGGTCCGGAGGACGGCCGGGGTTCCGCGCCGTCCGGCGAGGCAGGTCCGGAGGACGGCCGGGGTTCCGCGCCGTCCGGCGAGGCAGGTCCGGAGGACGGCCGGGGTTCCGCGCTGTCCGACGAGGCAGGTCAGGCGTGGAGTCAGGCGTGGAGTCAGGCGTGGAGTCAGGCGTGGAGTCAGGCGTGGAGTCAGGCGTGGAGTCAGGCGTGGAGTCAGGCGTGGAGTCAGGCGTGGAGTCAGGCGTGGAGTCAGGCGTGGAGTCAGGCGTGGAGTCAGGCGTGGAGTCCGGCATGGGGTGGTCGGGCCAGCAGTCAGGCTCCGGCGGGTCGGGCCAGCAGTCAGGCTCCGGCGGGTCGGGCCAGCAGTCAGGCTCCGGCGGGTCGGGCCAGCAGTCAGGCTCCGGCGGGTCGGGCCAGCAGTCAGGCTCCGGCGGGTCGGGCCAGCAGTCAGGCTCCGGCGGGTCGGGCCAGCAGTCAGGCTCCGGCGGGTCGGGCCAGCAGTCAGGCTCTGGCGGGACAGGCGTGGAGCCGAGCTCAGGCGGGACAGGCGTGGAGCCGAGCTCAGGCGGGACAGGCGTGGAGCCGAGCTCAGGCGGGACAGGCGTGGAGCCGAGCTCAGGCGGGACAGGCGTGGAGCCGAGCTCAGGCGGGTCAGGCGTGCCAGTGGAAGCAGGGACCGGTTGGGGTTCAGGCGGCACCCCCCTGGGAGCTGGAACGGGTCGGGGCGCAGGCGGAACCCCCCTGGAAGCTGGAACGGGTCGGGGCGCAGGCGGCACCCCCCTGGAAGCTGGAACGGGTCGGGGCGCAGGCGGCACCCCCCTGGGAGCCGGGACGGGTCGGGGTGCGTCCAGGACCACCACTGAGCGTGGCTGTGGTGCGTCCGGGACCACCACTGAACGTGGCTGTGGTGCGTCCGGGACCACCACTGAACATGGCTGTGGGGGACGGCGGGGACGACGGCGACGACCCCCCCTCAGGGCAAGACGGCTCCCTCTCCAGTCAAGACGGCTCCCTTCCATAGCAGGAGTGAAAAACCGGAGCATGTCAAAGTCCCAATAGGACCTGGTCCTCTCTGCTTCGAGGCAGTAGGCCTCCAAAAGCTGCATGTCCCGCTCTGCTGGGTCCAAGAAATATGGCTGGTCCATTCTGTCATGTGGGGGGGTGGCTCGAGAGCCGGTAGGACCCAGGCGCAGAGACGGGAGGCAAACGGGGTCAAGGGCAAGGGGTTTAATTAGAACAAAAAGCGCTGCAGAGCAGGATGACAAAGCAAAACTCACTGTGGCGTGGCATGAAACTTGGCATGAGCAGACGAAGACACATGAAGACATTAAACACACGACCAGAAGTTAATGGACCAGCACAGGAGGAAGGCAGAGACAGAACTTATATACAGACAGGGCAGACAAGACACAGGTGAACACAATCAGGGCAGATGGGGACCAAAGGAAGTAAAACTCACGACACAAGACAAGACAGGAAACCTTTCAAAATAAAACAGGAAACAGAACTTAACCATGACAGAACAAGACAGAAAGCAAAACCAATACAAAAGAACCTCAAACCATGACATAATGTTCTCTATATATGTCCTCCTTCCTCAGAAAATCTTCATGAAAACATGTTAAAAACACCAAAAATACAATTTTCATCTGAGTTGGTCCTTCATGAGTTACTGTAGAGTGATTAAGAATCGGGATGAGAATGCGGGGTCTGGGGTGGGGGTGGGGTGGGGGGCTTGTCGGCCCTGTCCTGTGGGGGGGCGTTCTGGGGGGGAGGGGGGGCCCATTATTAGTACGGGTCGGGGGGGCTAACGGGTCGGGGTCTCCACTGAGGCAATCAGTGGTTGCCTCGGCCGGTTGGCCTCCTCGGTCCCGTCGAGGCCTGACCAGAGCTCTTCTAGGGCCGGCGTCTGGGGGTGGGGGCCTGGGCTTGCTCCGGGGGGGGGGGGGGCGACGCTTTCTGGCTCCTCTCTCTCTGTGTGGGGCGGGTGGTGCCGGGCCTGGGGTGTCGGCGCCTCCGGGGGTGGGCCCCTGGGCTGGGTGGCCCTAGCCCCTTTGCTGGGGGTGGGCTGGGGGACGGCTGTTTGACCACCGGGGGACAGTCTACCAGCTGTCCCCAACTTACCCCCTTCCTTATATAACCTCATATTAGGGTGAGGGGGTGGGGGGTCTAGCCTGCGATGCGCCTTGGGGGGGGGCTACTTGGGAGTGGCCCCCCTCCTATGGTTGCTGTATGGAATGGGCCCCCCCTCTTTCGGTTTTATTTGCACCTTAGACATGTAGGGTCCTTGGTAGGGGGGGTGCTTGGACATCACTGCAAGCAAGCAGCAGATGTCCTCCTGGCACTCTACCCGCCAATTTTAACCGCACCTTAGACATTTAGGGCCCCTTGGTGTGGAGGGTGAGGGGACATCACTGTGAGTAATCAGGAGATGTCCCCTTAGTGCCCTACTCGCCAATTTTAACTGCACCCCCCTTAGTACACACACCCCTCCCCCTTCAATATATACATTCAAACATAAACACACACACATGCACACAAACACCCTCTCAAGCACCCATACACGCACACACATTTTACAAGGAAGGTGGGACCTGGGTCCATCTGTCCCCTACCCCTTCCCTGGTGGGGGGTGTGGGCCTCTTGGTGATGGCGGCCGTGTCCCTTGGGTGCCGGCTCCCTGGGCCCGGCGGTGCTCTCTCTGCGCGGTGGGGGGGTTCATATTACACCAGAGCCGGGGGTGTTCGTGTCCCTGGGGGGTGGGTCCTGGTCCTTGCCCCTGAGCGCTGGGCCCCGCCAAACTTCCAACATGGCCGAGCCTGGTCGGGCCATATTTATAACACCCCTTGTGGGCCGCCCTTTTTTCCCCGGGGTTCCCCCCTCCTGGGCGGGGGCGGCGGGCCCCTGCCTTGCTCCTACCTGGACCAACCGTGGGCCGGGTGGGTGGCTGCCTGGAGTGCGGAGCGGGTCTCCCTTGGGGGGTCCTGGCTCGTACCTGGGGTCGGGGCGGGGGGATGCCCGGAACTCCTGGGTGGTGGTGGGGTGCTCGTCTGGGGCTGTGGGCGTCCCTCTCCGGTGGGGCCCTGCGTTGGGCTCTTCCGGCGCGGCGGGGGGCTGCTTTCCTGGCTGGGCTGGGGCGGCGCTCTCTTTCCCTCTGCGCCTCCCTGCTCTCTGGCTCTGGAGGCCTCGCGGCGGTCCTGCTGGCCCTGGCCTGGGTGGCGGTCTTGGTCGCCCGGGGGGCGGTTGTTCCCTGCCTGTTCCCGTGTGGCGTTGGGGGAATTCCGGCTGCCGCTGCTGCTGCGGCGGGGGTATGGGTGTGGGGGTGGCTGGGCGCTCCTCCTCCTTCTTTTCACATTCCACCATCCATTTTAGAAGAACATAAACACTCACCTGAGCACAGGTGTTGGCTCACCTTTGCACTAATAGTTTGTATGATTGAATGAATGAAAGATTTCACACTAGTTGGTTTAAAGGCATAGGTATGCGTTCGTGAACACTATCTGTTTTGTGTGCATGTTGACATGTGGACATTTTTGCGGCTAGCAGGTGTGTTGATAATATTTGAGTGTGTGTGAACAGGCCCCGCCCTTTTTGTACTACATTTGAACCGTACCGTAACGATAAACAACCAGTAAGCCTGTCTGCTCTATGCTGCTTCATGGTCTTACCCCCTTTCCCCTCCGATTATCACCCTCCTACCCCCCCCTCTCTCTAACGTCCCTCTCTCTTCTTCCCCTCTTTCCTTTTCCGTCCGGTCCAACACCAAAGATTTTCAAACATGATTGAAATTAATAAAGTTTGGCCTCAATTACAAAAGGGGTTTATTCAGACATACCTTTGGTTTGTCTGAAGATGAATAACCCCTCTTGTTAAAATAAAATATGTCCAACACAAGAGGCCCTCAGCTCTCATCTGTTTGCCTAGCTGTTGGACAGGACAAGTTAAAAAAAAAAAAAAAAAAAAAAAAAAAAAAAGAATCGGGATACACTGCTTTAACTTTTCTAGTAACCAGTTTTTGCTGCAGGCAGAAGACATAAGTTTATTCTATTTTTCAACGTATTTATTTCCTTTAAACATGAACACTGTTGCAATTAAAAGTTTTAAGAAAGTAAAACCTGGATAAATATGTCATATTTTTGTGAAGTCATATCCTGCTAACATGGCAACAACGATAAGGGATAAAAAACAAAACTTTGCCTCACGGCTTAGTCCCAACTACCCTAACAGGTAGATACAGGGCATCCATGTGGGAAAAAATTGGCAAACCTGTATGTGGTTTGCAAGAGGTCCATACTTGTGAGCCTGCAAAGAGAAAATGTTCCTGCATATTATTCTATACGGGCATGCTGCAAGTGACGAGGTGTAGTGAACGGTTGAGCAACACGCAAGTGTAACCAAGATAGAAGTACGTTAGAGGTTTGTGCGTCCGAAAGGTTTTACTCTTTTTGACCTCCACAAATTCTGGGCAAACAGTCTGTTCGTGCTGTTCACGTGAAAAGTGTGCGCTCCTTGCGTGCCCGGTCCAGGTTTGTACAGTTTTCGTCTGCAGACAGCCCGTATCTAGGACAGTTATGACTAAAGCTTTACTCAGAGTTTGGCGTCAGGGCGCCGAACAAGAGCACAGCCCAAATGCCTTAAGCGTGTGAAACTTTCAGTAGCCTTACAAATGCTTCACGATACACTTACCACTTACCACACACACAACCATGACACGCTCCAGTTTCAAAAAAGTGTAAAGCAACAACAAGAAATGTCATGAACCGGCTGCTCGTCTCTCTGACCCTTCACGAGTCCGGACACCCAAAAAACCTGCAGCACGCATGAACTGTGCCTTCAATGGGAACCATTTGGTCACACGACCAAACCCAGCATCCCTCTTTACTGCAGTCATTGTTGATTGACCAGAACCAAGCTGCATATTTTGAAAACAAAGGCATCTATTTTTAATCAGCGAATACACGTTTGATAATCAATACAAATCCTAAATGTATACATTTTTGTTACAGAGATTGAAGCTAGGTTTGAGAAAACAGCGTCAGGTTTTCCGATCAAAAGTGATCAACTGCAGCAGTTGAGAATGAAATGATATGCCCCACCCCCCAGCTGTGAGTACTACAGTGTACGTCTTTGTGTTGACGCCTCCACAAAGAGCCGAAAAATCTCTTTCCAATTCAGCTCGTACTCCACACCTCAGAAAGAAATGATGGGGGACAGATGATCTTGCAGAGCCCTTTATAATCTTCCCTGGGGTGCCGGGGGTAGCAAAGTGTTGGGGACAGAGTATTGATTTATAGAAAGTGCAGTGCTCCCTCCGCTGCCCACATCTGAGAGTGTCTGGACCGTGAGAGCGATAAGGGGCCGGACTAAAGCTGGAGCAGAGCAAAAGGGCCTTGATGCCAAATGGATAAGCTCAGAATTTTAACAACCTGAAAGTTTGCCCTCGCTTTGCTGTAACTTATTTTTTTCCCCTCCTCATTGTGTCATTGTGCTGTGGCGCCGGCACATGATGAATTAGAACATTAAGGATTATGTTCTCCAAGAGATGCCCCCGGTGATTGGAGGTAAAAACTGGAATGTGTCGAGTCTGAGCTGAACGAGCAGAGACTGCATGGGTTTCGATCGGATTTATAAGCCTAATTAGGCCAAACCACATAGGCGCAGACAATACCTTGTCATGGTTTTTTTATGTAATGCTTGCTAAGGGGAAGCCGATTCTCAGAAAGGTTCTGCAGAGGCATACGTGTTATAAAAGCCCCAACAAGCTCACCGGCTGTAAATTATGAGTTCATCCTGAAAACAGTGTTGCAGTTTACAGCTCAGGCAGACGTTTTAATGCCCGAATACATTTCTCTAAACGCCTTCTGCAACCTGCCCGCATTATTTTCCGATTATCCAGGGTGCTTCACTAATTGGTTTTCTTTAATTGCTTCATTATACATACTCACCATGTACTGTATAGTAAACACGGCGTTCATGAGCACGTCTGTTGTTCCAAAGTTAATCGAGAATATCGGAAATGTCACACGTGACTTTTTGTGTTTTTCTAGAAAGGGGACTTCACCTCAGCCTACGCGGACTAGAACAGGGACAAAAGTCGTTTCATTTACTTGAAATAAAGTGTTCCCTTACTGTGTCTCGGTTCCTTTTTAGCCTTTTTTTTTCAATGCATTTGCTTTTTGTTCCACGGCACAGTGTTTTGCATCCTGATTGGCCGTTTACCTTTTCAATCAATCTCCTCCATGCTGCGTCTCCTGTACAAAGAAAGCTTGGCGGTTGCCAGGTTTAGACAAATCCTTAATCCCGATCTGATCTTTGATTTCATTTTATTATGTTAGACTTATTTTTCTACGAACGTTTGAACTTTGAGAGTGTAAACAAGAGAGGGAAGTGTGAAAATGTTTAAGTCTGCCTTAGGAAAGTGTAGCTTTACAGCATTAAAACATCTGTGATCCTACTCTGCAGACTTCTATTTTTTTTTTTCTTTTTTTTTTTTAACTTGTCCTGTCCAACAGCTAGGCAGGCAGATGAGAGCTGAGGGCCTCTTGTGTTGGACATATTTTACTTTAACAAGAGGGGTTATTAATCTTCAGACAAACCAAAGGTGTGACTGAACAAACCCCTTTTGTAATTGAGGCCAAACTTTATTCATTTCAACCATGATTGAAAATCTTTTGTGTTGGACCGGACGGAAAAGGAAAGAAGGGAAGAAGAGGGAGGGATGTCGGGGGGGATGTGATAGTGAGAGGGGGGGATAAGACCATGAAGCAGCATAGAGCAGTCAGGTTTACTGGTTGTTTATCGTTACGGTACAGTTCAAATGTAGTACAAAAAGGGCGGGGCCTGTTCACACACACTCAAATATTATCAACACACCTGCTAACTGCAAGAAATGTTCACATGTCAACATGTACACAAAACAGATAGTGCTCACACACGCATACTTATGCCTTTAAACCAACTAGTGTGAAATCTTTCAGTCATTCAATCATGCAAACTATAAGTGCAAAGGTGAGCTAACACCTGTGCTCAGGTGAGTGTTTATGTTCTTCTAAAATGGATGGTGGAATGTGAAAAGAAGGAGGAGGAGCGCCCAGCCACCCCCACACCCAGACCCCCGCCGCAGCAGCAGCGGCAGCCGGAATTCCCCCAACGCCACACGGGAACAGGCAGGGAACAACCGCCCCCCGGGCGACCAAGACCGCCACCCAGGCCAGGGCCAGCAGGACCGCCGTGAGGCCCCCAGAGCCAGAGAGCAGGGAGGCGCGGAGGGAAAGAGAGCGCCGCCCCAGCCCAGCCAGGAAAGCAGCCCCCCTGCCGCGCCGGAAGAGCCCAACGCAGGGCCCCACCGGAGAAGGACGCCCACAGCCCCAGACGAGCACCCCACCACCACCCAGGAGTTCCGGGCATCCCCCCGCCCCAACCCCAAGTACGAGCCAGGACCCCCCAAGGGAGACCCGCTCCGCACTCCAGGCAGCCACCCACCCGGCCCACGGTTGGTCCAGGGAGGAGCAAGGCAGGGGCCCGCCGCCCCCGCCCAGGAGGGGGGAACCCCGGGGAAAAAAGGGCGGCCCACAAGGGGTGTTATAAATATGGCCCGACCAGGCTCGGCCATGTTGGAAGTTTGGCGGGGCCCAGCGCTCAGGGGCAAGGACCAGGACCCACCCCCCAGGGACACGAACACCCCCGGCTCAGATGTAATGTGAACCCCCCCACCGTGCGGAGAGAGCACCGCCGGGCCCAGGGAGCCGGCACCCAAGGGACACGGCTGCCATCGCCAAGGGGCCCGCACCCCCCACCAGGGAAGGGGTAGGGGACAGATGGACCCAGGTCCCCCCCTTCCTTGCAAAATGTGTGTGCGTGTATGTGTGTTTGAGAGGGTGTGTGTGTGCATGTGTGTGTGTTTATGTTGGAATGTATATATTGAAGGGGGAGGGGTGTGTGTACTAAGGGGGGTGCAGTCAAAATTGGCGAGTAGGGCACTAAGGGGACATCTCCTGATTACTCACAGTGATGTCCCCTCACCCTCCACACCAAGGGGCCCTAAATGTCTAAGGTGCGGTTAAAATTGGCAGGTAGGGTGCTAGGAGGACATCTGCTGCTTGCTTGCAGTGATGTCCAAGCCCCCCCCCCCCTACCAAGGACCCTACATGTCTAAGGTTCAAATAAAACCGAAAGAGGGGGGACCCACTCCATACGGCAACCATAGGAGGGGGGCCACTGCCAAGTAACCCCCCCCCCCAAGGCGCATCGCAGGCTAGACCCCCCACCCCCTCACCCTAATATGAGGTTATATGAGGAAGGGGGTAAGTTGGGGACAGCTGGTCGACTGTGCCCCGGTGGTCAAACAGCTGTCCCCCAGCCCCCCCCCCCCCCCCCCCCCCCCAGCAAAGGGGCCAGGGCCACCCAGCCCAGGCCCCCACCCCCAGACGCCGGCCCTAGAGGAGCTCTGGTCAGGCCTTGACGGGACCGAGGAGGCCAACCGGCCGAGGCAACCACTGATTGCCTCAGCGGAGACCCCGACCCTTTAGCCCCCCCCGACCCGTACCAATAATGGGCCCCCCCTCCCCCCCCCAGAACGCCCCCCCACAGGACAGGGCCGACAAGCCCCCCACCCCACACCACCCCAGACCCCGCAGCCGAAGCGGATGACACCCAGAGTGACCGGGGGCCCCGAGAGGGTTGTCCCGTCCCGTCCCAGAGCCAGGGAAGGGCCGATCCCAGCCCCAGGTGCAGATGGGCAGCCCATCCGGCGCCGCTGCCCCCCCCCCTCCCCCGAGCAGGGCCCCCCGCCATACCCACCTTTGCAGACTTCACTTATAGCAGGTTGTTTTTAGAACGTATCTCCTGCCATAAACGAGGGAACCATGTAATTATGAAAATCCATTTTTTATGTGATGATTGATAAGAAAGTGACAGATGCACATCTGCCAAACTCTCCATCAATTACTATGAGAATAACTGAATTTAAAAAAATGTCTGATAATGTAAAGAACAATTTGAAAGACAGCCCTTTAAAAGGTAAACTATGATGCTCCAATCTACATAAATGAAGAAAAAGAAGACTACAAATGAATAATTTCAAAAATGGTGATTGAAAAAAAAGGTAGATCTGCTTAGGAAAGATGTTCAACAGAGGTGAACTTTCGGAAGGGTTAGCATTAACTCACAGTATACATGGACTCAAGAAACTTAGACTTTCAGAAAAATAAAATCTTAAAAGCATTCCATGGTGGTGTTTGGTTGTGTAATAGTTTGGGGGTCCTTAGGCATTTGAATGACTTACCACCAAGTCCTAGGCAGGTTTGAATATGTGAGGGTTAATGGCCGAAGTAGTGTGCATCATCAGAAATAAACGCAGGCCGTGGAAGCCTGACGAGTGGGTTAATACTGACAATGCACACTTCGAAGGCCACGAACTCACTTATACCAAGGTCACTGTCAAAAGAAATGAACATTCAATGAGGTTTTAGTAATTTATTCCTGATATTTTATGGGTTTGGATCACTTTTTTTCCCAAAAAGCGGACTATTCGTTAGGTGGTTAGCCGCGTTGTCATAGCTTCTTTGCTCCTCTCCATTCTGATCATCCACCTGCAGACTAATAGATCCACGAACGTCTTTGTTTTTTTTTCTCGTCTGAACTGGAATCTGGATCCAAACTGTACGGATGGATAGCTCCAATATTACGCCCCATTTTTGTTGCACCGCTAATGTTGGGAGAGTGTGTAAACTGAGAGCTCTCAGCCAAAAGGAGGGGAAGGGGTGCAGGTCCACGTCAACATTTCCGCCCACATCTCAGAGGCGAATTTCCAGTGAACTCCTGCCCCCCTGTTAAAATATGTCCTAGAAAATCAGATTAGATTTTTTTTTAACTTTGGCTAAAAACAGCATAATCACAATAAAAATGACGACTGGGAACACTTTAAAATTAGATCTGAAGATGATCAGGGCGGGTCTTTAACACTAGATTTGAAAATGTCCCTTTATTTATTGGGAGATTAAAAGAACCTAATTTGACTTTGAGAGTGTTTCTGTCAAACGGTTTTCAATACTCGCTCTTTCTGTCTGTACTTGATGTAACATAACAGAAGTAAACTTTTTCTTTTTAGAAACATGAACTCAGCTTTGTTGGAACCAAACATTTGGTGCATTGTTGCATGTTTTATATTTAGGCTTCAAACAGAAGAACTCGCAGTTGGACTCCTTTTAGTTGGGCTTTCATGTCGTGCTTTTGCCACAAAGGAAGCACACCTGCTTTGGTGCGGCTCCCTCTCTGAAACTCTAATGATACCTTCTTCCAGGCCTATTTCAGGTACATCAAAGGATCAACCGACCTAAGTGCTCATGCCACCGCGTGAGGGCTACACGCTGTATCCTTTATTTAGAAACTCCCATCATTTTCCATGCAGACACAGAGAGTTTTGTTTCAATCACTCTCTCAGGGTTTCTCCAACGTAAAGCGATGGCGCCATCCAATGGAAGACAGAGGTGTTGGCTTTATGAGGAAAAACAAGAGGCAGCAACAAGTCTGGGAAATTCATGCACAGTTCTTGGAAAAAAAAAAAAAAAAAAAGAACGACTGAAAAATAAATGATAGCAGCCGCTCTGATCTGAAACTCAAATCATGTAGACTGAAGAGCGCCAACAGAATGAATCTCCCATGCTGTCCGGTTTCTAATATTCCTTCGCTGACCTCTGATTTCTCTCAGGAATCAAATTGCTCATGTTTTTGTTGACTGAAGTCAGCCAGCCTGAGTCATCTCAACCTGTGATTTTCTTTGATAGGATGAAAAACATCCTTGAACAGTTGGAAGGCCAGAGTGATCTATCTGTTGCCTGGCAACCACGTTGACTCTTATTTTGTTGTGCAGGACCGCTAACTAGACTTTCAGTCAAGGTTGCATCAGTTTGGTTTGATTCCTCTGCAATGCTGGAAACACGTAGGAATCAAGGATGAGCATCTAATATTGATGCGGCAGCGTAAACCCGCAGTATCAAATATATAAGAGGATCTCCATAATGTGGGATTTGCTGATAGAAATGCAGATGTTGAAACAGAAAGAAACTAAAAAGGAGGCTTTCATCATCATCAACCAGATACCCGGAGGTGGTTAAAATCTCAGGTGAATCATGCTGTCAGGTCAGGCAGCGGCAGAAAAAATGTTCACATCTTTAAACAGGGCTGTTGTTTGCTCTCACTGAAGTCAACTCCATCTTCTGCTGTAGAAATATTTCTCAGTGGCAGGTAAGGCGGTTCATGCAATTGGTAACTCAACATGCTGCGATCAACAGACAAAAGAAAAGCCTTTAGATGTGGCCAGCAGCTGCAGGAAATAATAGGAACTGTAGATTAGAATTATTATGTAACGGCAAGGATTATGGACAAGAAGCCAAAATGCTAAAGACTTCTGTATAGAGAAAAAAAACAGCTAGTCTTGCTCTGCTACCTTTTTCCAACATGTTCTTGATATTTTTCATGACATTGTTTCTGTAGTTCAAGTTATTTATTTAACTGACCAATAAGATTCCCCAATAAATGTAGGTTCAAAACGTTTGATTGACAGATTCTCCCGAGCCCGCTTTCAAGTGGTAGGGGGGGGGTGGCCTTCCAACAAGCTCCTGATTGGTGAGAGTGGTTGCCATAGAGTCTAAATTAAAAGAGGTAAACGATTCTCATCCTTCCAGGTGACATCTTGGAGTTGAGCCATTGCATCTGAATTTAAAGAGTTTAATTGAAATGTTTCGCCGCTCAAAAAGACACAAAATAAATTCTAGTATGTTGTTGTTTCTCTTTTGGCTTTTCCCATCAGGGGTTGCCACAGCGAACAAGTCGCATGGTAAACTTGGCAATGTTTTACGCTGGATGCCCCTTCCTGACGCAACCTTCCCAAAGCAACCGGGTTTGGGACCGGCACAGAAGTAGAGAAGGGAACAGGGAGCAGCCCGGATTCGAACCCTGGATTCACGGACGGAAGGCGCTGCAAACCAGCACGAGCTAAACCGGCTCCAAAATAAATTCTAGTATGAAAACACATGAAAATAATAATAATCTTTTTTTTTTTGGAGGTCGCCGTTCATAAAATAGTGACAAATAAAAACAAACAAAGCAGCAGTAAAAAATAAAAACAGGCCAAAGCAGTGAAGTTGTGGGAGGGACTATGTGAGTCAGAAAAGGCGGGTTTTTAGCTTCTTGGGGAATAAAGGGAGAGAGCCAATGTCCTGGAGGTCAGGGAAAAGGGAGTGAGTGAGTGAGTGAGTGAGTGAGTGAGTGAGTGAGTGAGTGAGTGAGTGAGTGAGTGAGTGAGTGAGTGAGTGAGTGAGTGAGTGAGTGAGTGAGTGAGTGAGTGAGTGAGTGAGTGAGTGAGTGAGTGAGTGAGTGACAAATCACCATTGGAGCTGCTGCAGAACTGGGTGATGTGGTGATGTTGATGGATGGTGCCTTTAAATGGCAGACGTAAACAGTCCTTTATTTGTTAGATTTCTGACAGTTGTTGAGCTAAAACATTACGTTTGCACACCTTATTAATATGTGAGGATCATTTTGGCTCCTTCTGTGGTGTGGCAGAAAATAATTTTGCTTTAGAGTGACAAAAAAAAAATCTTTTGTAAAGTTCCTAATGGACTTTAGCTCATTTTCATTAATAAGTTATTTAACTATGGGATGTAAAGAAAGACTTTCATTCCAAAATGAATCAAATATAAATATGGATTTGTGTTTTTTAATTCTGGATTTAAAGTTCCAAGTGTATGAAGGAAGAAATTATCTGTAAAAAATCTGTTCTGTAAACAAAATCCTTCCAAAAATGTCTTTCAGAGGTTTGAAACATGTTTTCTTTTTTTTTTCCTGACTGAAAGACCTGGTGTGGAGAAACTGTCCTCATCAAACTCTTTTTTTTTTCCTGCATCCTTGAGAGTCTTTTCTCTTCACGCTTTCACAGTTTCAGGATAAAGGTCAGGGTTCTGTCCAGAATTGCACTCAGAACAGCTGCAGTGTTCGTGTGGAGAAGACATGTCTCCAAACCACGGAAAAAGTTCATCTAACCTGTGAGAATCCAGCACACAGGTTGGTAAATGTCAGGATTTTGAGCATTGAAAATACAGCAGCTGTGGAGAGAAAAGAGAAGCGAGGAAGGGGGATTTTGGTTGTTTTTTTAAACCCAAAGTCTTAACAAGTGGGAGGACCTGAAGCCTTCAAGGAACATATCCTCTTCAGTGTCTGTTCCTTTAGATGTTTATGTTGCTAAAAGTTTCCCTTTCTTTGAAATGAAGTCACCTTTGCTGACTCTTCCTACCTCTGTTCTCTCTTCCTTCTTTATCATTTAACTTAACCTATGTTATTATATAATGTACCTCTTTTTTGAAATCATACTCTTCTTTATCGTTCCAAAAGGAGGATTTTCAAAAGTCTGGTTCGCCTAGATGGAGACTCTTCCATTTTTGGGTTTAGTCTCCTCTTTTTCATCTGAGGTATCATGGAAGTCCTCATTTAGGCTCATATGAAGTGTTTTCATGGTCTTCATCTAAACACCTTCATAATTCCTGACCAATGAGTGGAAAGATCTTTAGTCACATGTGCTTTCAGAATTCCCACCCTACTTCCTAACTAACTACAAAAAAATCGTATAGTGCGGCACTATCTAGGGAAGGTGAGGACCAACACACATGGTGAGGCTTCGTTCTGCCATTATGGTCCTCGCCTGTGGAACGGCCTGCCGGAGAACCTCAGGGCCGCAGAGACTGTAGAGGTTTTTAAGAAGAGGCTCAAGACCCACCTTTTTAGTCTGGCTTTTATATGACTTTGATCATTCCTTATGTCTTTTATTATTCATCTATTTATTAATTGAGGTATTTATTTACATATTTAATTATTTATTTTCTTGTAAAGACTATTATTTCTTTGTTTCTAATATGCAATTCTTTTTATTGTTATTTTAGCAATGATTCTTAGGTTATGTTTTAATCACTGACGTTTTTTTTTTTTTTGTTTTGTTTTTTTAATTACTAACATTCTTATATCTTATTTTATTTTTTATCTTTTTCTATTTTTATTGTTGTTATTTTATGATCATTTTTATTTTTTATTCTGATGTTTTTTTACTCCAGTGTTTCCTCTGGGGGATCCATCGTTCTTGGGCACCACCAGCTTGACCTGTAGGGCGTGCCGTTGCTGTGGTGCCCGTTCTGGTTGGGCGGGCTGGGGTCCCACTCTGTGGTCTAATAGCCATGGATGGGGCCCTGGGCTGCCCTGTGTTGGGCGGGCGCTGCGGTAATGGCCCCTGTGGTCCGGCTGGGCCTTGGAATGAATGGATCCCCATGATATCGTTTCCTCACAGCAGTACCAAGCCAGACCTTCTTCAACTGCAGTTCTTTGTTTCTGTTCACGGTTCTACTGGGGTAACTGGGTGGGTGGGGGTGGGGGCGAGGGGTGGTGAGGGAGGGGTACCTTCTTTGTGTGATTGTCCTTTGTTTTCTGTTTTGAACAACTTTCACTTTTTATGACTGTTTTATCTGTTTTTATGTTAAGCGCTTTGTGTTTTTAACCAAAATGAAAGGCGCTATGTAAATAAATAAAGTTTGAGTTTGAGTTTGAGTTAGTGCCCTGAATTTTAAAAGCAATTCAGACATCATGCTCATTACTTCAAACGGCAGATATGACGTCATCGAAGTTAAAATTTAATTGATATATGAGCGTTTTGCAAAAATTATTTATGAGACCACTTTCTCCTGAAGATAAAAACGTTGATTGTTCATTAAAATAACAAATTTAAATACCTTTTTTTGGAAAAAAGCAATGCATTGCATTGTGGTCTATATATTTATCTAGTGACCATCGATGCACACTGGACTTCTGGGAAATTTCTAGGTCATTTTGGAATTGTAGATTCGGACAGCACTAAAAATGGGGAACTCACTATATAGTGCACTATGTAGTCAGTACTGAAGGATTTCGGACAAAACCATGGTTTTGTTTACAAGCTTTGGTCCTGGGGCCTGTTTCAGAAAGGAGGTTAAGTGTAAACTCTGAGTGCATTAACCCTGAAATCAGGGAAACCCTGGGTTTTCCGTTTCAGAATGGGAGGTTTGTTAAACCAGAGAAAGCAGAGTAAGTCAAACCCGTTTCTGAAAGAGAGGTAACTTCTACTCGGAGTCCGTATCCATGGTTACTTATGCTGTGAACCTAACCTGGTCGGGAGCAGGTTTTATTCTCCAAACTCGAAGTTTCTGCCGGTCCCCTCCCCTTTTTAAAGACGAACGACGTATTTTTCGCTTTAACCTTCATTGCCCACATTTCCGTCACACAGAGACGGTCTAAGTGACAAGAATGGCTTGTCCTTTTTTGGAGGACCCAATAGACGAGGAGGCTGCATTAATTTGTAGAGAATTATATTTACCTCGTACGAGGATTTTGAGAAGACTCGATTTCTTTTTCACTTTTTACTGCTGCCATGTTCTTTTAATTCCTGCAGGATTGCATCTACATGAAAATGAAATCAGGGACATTGAATTAGATTAATGTTACAATTACTTTTTGGAAACACAATTTGCTAGCACTGCTTACTTTCTTAATCCCATATAAACCTATACCACTTGATCAATACAAGGGTAGTGTTGCAGTGTGTGTGTGCTGAGCGGGGTGCGATCCACGAGAGAGAAGCGGAGGGGCGATTGCAGGTGCAGATGGGGGGGGGGGGGGGGTGAGCACGGAGCAGAGGTGTGTGCGTTGTATATATTGTGTGTTCGGAGGACGGAGCACTTAGTTAAATAAAGAGAAGGTGTCATTCCCAGAATAACTGTTTTGGAGTCATTCTTAATCCGCTCTGGAGGTTGAGGGTTTCCAACGGGAAGTGAACCCCGAAGGAGAATTCCCTTCGGCCCTGAAGGAAATCTCCCCTGCGCTTCTGACCACGGTCGGTCGGAAAGACGAGAGAAAAGAAAGGAGAAGTCTTCGCGCAGCGAAAGGTTCAACAGTAGACAAAAGTTCACTTTTAAAAACACAATTGCATGTATTAATATTAAACTGACCAACGTTTGCAAGAGGGGAAGGTTGACAAAAAAGTCCTCTAAACATTACCGACGTTAAATGCATTTTTCCCCAGATTGGTTCTGTACACTATGCAGCATTTCATGCATTTACACCAGGAATGAGACTTCAAAAGTACACCTAAATATCGCCATTTTTTATTTCACTCCTTACGCTATTTAAAAAGTTATTACAGCCAATATTTTATAACAATGATTTAAATGCAAACTTAGGCATTAACTTGAGCAGCTATGTTTTCCACGCTAACTGTCTCTGTTTTGCAGATGCAGCGGTGTTGCTTTTCTTCTGGAATATCTGCTCATATTCACTGTAACTCTGCAGCAGCACGTCAAGTTCAGCTGGCGAAAAATACGCAGACCTCTTTTTTTCACGGTTGCCATGGTGACTCGTGATATCTGCGCTCCATTGATAATGGCTTCTTATAGTCGCGGTGCGCACGCTCACCTCCGAATCAGTCCACTCAGAATTGATTGACCTAACTCCGATCAGCTTCTCTGAAACAGAAAACTCAGAGTTGTTAATCTCTCGATTGACCAACTCAGAGTTCAAGTTTAACCTCAGAGTTGGTTGAACCTCCTTTCTGAAACAGGCCCCTGAGCAGGGATGTCCCTTTGTCTGAATACAGACAAAACCCAAGGTTCAAGACTCGATCCGGACCCAATTATGCGGACCAGGGATGGACCAACAGATTTTTCCAGTCTGAATACACCCTAAAACTCTCCTTGAACTGTTAATAGGGAAAAAGAGATTCTACACTTCTTGCTGAACAGTCTCTGAAACGTTCAGGTGAACCTGACACTTTTATTTGGTTTGTACGGTGGCCGACAGGGCTCACACTACATACAAATGGAAAAACGCAACGGCATTACCCGAAGCAAGACGAAATTACCCGAAGCACAACGGCATTAAGAGACAGCGCAACGGCATTAAGAGACAGCGCAACGGCATTACCCGAAGCGCGACGACATAACCGCAGCATTAGCATTAAGCTCAGCACAACGGAAGTGAGGACTTTTTTTCCGGGGAAAAAATAAAAGCCTGGCAGATTCAAACTATTCGGTACGACAGAATTTTAGGGCCACCAAAAAAAGTAAAATTATGAAATTTTAAACCGTAAATTTATGAGAAAAAAATTGTATTTTTACGAGATTAAAGTGGAAGTGAGCATACAGGGCAGCAGCAGCAACAAGTGAACGCTGCAAAGCAGCAGAGCAGACTGACTAAACTTAGTTGAACAGGTGAGCTGAATGTTTATTGATAACGTTCCAAATGTCTGGAAGTTTAGTTGTTTGATTTATGATTTATTAATGTTTTATTTTTTGATTAGTGGTTTGGAGGATCTCTGCAGCCCGATGAAGCCGACGGCCACAGTTATGGAGTGTGAAAAATAAAATAAAAGCTGCAGCGGTTCTCTACACCCAAATGTTTCTCTGAGCTCCTTATTTTATATATGAAACTCCGCTTTACTGACACCGAACCCCGGAAAACCGGTTTACACTGAAAATTATCTGATTTGTGTGTAACATTTGGGTGTAGAGAACCGCTGCAGCTTTTATTTTTCCTTTTCATTCACATATCCTGAAGTTCATCTGTCACCTTACGACATGAACCTGTCATCAGAACACCAATGCAGAAGTAAACAGTGTTACATACGCCACCTCCTCCAGATGAAACGTCCCGTTATAACATATAACAATAAAGAGGAATGAAAATAGTCTGTAATATTAGCATTAGAACGTTGAAAATGCCAGAAAGTGCTCCTCCTCAGACGGAAGTGTCACACAAACGTAGAGATCTGATCTTTAATGGAGGAAGAAAGGATTCAGGTGGACAGCTGCAGGGATACTGTTGAACCTGCGCGATAACTTCTCTTTTTTTCTCTCTGACTGTGGTCGGAAACGCAGGGGAGATTTTCTCCAGGGCCGAAGGCGGATCCTCGTTTGGGATTCACTTTCCCGCTCGGATCGTCAGCCTCCAGAGCGAGTTAATAAGACAAAATACTTCTTCTGGGGAGGGACATCATCTTTTTATTAAGGTTCTCAGTCTCGATCACACAATATAGACGCAAACTCTCCCGCTCCGCGCTCTCACCCCCCTCTTTCGCCCGTGCTCTCACACATGCACGCGGGGTCTCCAACACACACACAGGCACGCACACACACGCGCGCGCGCGCACACTCCATAACTGTCGCCGTCGGCTTCATCGGGCTGCAGAGATCCTCCAAACCACCAATCAAAAAATAAAACATTAATAAATCATAAATCAAACAACTAAACTTCCAGACATTTGGAACGTTATCAATAAACATTCAGCTCACCTGTTCAACTAAGTTTAGTCAGTCTGCTCTGCTGCTTTGCAGCGTTCACTTGTTGCTGCTGCTGCCCTGTATGCTCACTTCCACTTTAATCTCGTAAAAATACAATTTTTTTCTCATAAATTTACGGTTTAAAATTTCATAATTTTACTTTTTTTGGTGGCCCTAAAATTCTGTCGTACCGAATAGTTTGAATCTGCCAGGCTTTTATTTTTTCCCCGGAAAAAAAGTCCTCACTTCCGTTGTGCTGAGCTTAATGCTAATGCTGCGGTTATGTCGTCGCGCTTCGGGTAATGCCGTTGCGCTGTCTCTTAATGCCGTTGCGCTGTCTCTTAATGCCGTTGTGCTTCGGGTAATTTCGTCTTGCTTCGGGTAATGCCGTTGCGTTTTTCCATTTGTATGTAGTGTGAGCCCTGTCGGCCACCGTAGGTTTGTGTTCCCGTCAGGAGCCGCATAGGACAGTCCTATGCCGCCCTCTTGTGGTCAAACATATGTAGTCCATCTGTTTTGTTGCTTCACAGAATCTGAGAGGAAAACAATCATCAAAAACCTTTCAGTCACTTATTTCTTCTAAAAGTAATAATTTCAAGTATTTCTGCAGAGGAATTTTTTCTCATTCTTCGTTTTTGTTGTGCCATGATTTTTCTTCACTTAAGTCTTGGGTTTGTATTGGATTAAACGGAAGTTCAAACATTATTAATCAGTTTGTTACCATAAAGTAATTAATAAAATGAAACTCTTCCATTTTAGTCCTGTCTGAGACCTTCATCTAATGCTTTGTGTTTGAATTTAAATGATGGGGTAAAACACATCATACCTTATCAGGATTTTAAGGCTTGTTTTTCAAAATAAAATGTGCTAGAAACCCCTCGCATCTTCTGTATATTTCGTGTCAAGGTCAATCAAACATTTTTGAATAAATCTCCCAGACCTCCATAATGTTTGTCCAACAGTTTGATTTTGAAGAGCCTTTTCCAAACGTCATAACTGTGGCCCGTCTCCTGCTGCTGCTGTTCACACATCACAGCAGGAGGCGGGAAAGCCAGAGCTGTGGTTGGTCAAAGACAACACACATCATGATGAAATGGAAGCAGGGTTTTTTTTTTCCAGCAGCCCTGTTTGTGATTTTGTTTGACACAACACGTGCATGAGTGTTTTCACAAATGTGGAGAAAAGGGGGTGCAGAGCAGACGAATAGGGGATGATGTGAGGCTCAAACTCCAGACGACAGACTTTTGCCTTCAGAACAGATTCAGCTTCTCTCCTTTAAGTGTACAGTGGCCTAGAAGTTCAAATCCCATCAGTGCAAACACACATTAAAGGCCAGAAAAACCATCTTTAAATTCCATTATCTGTCACACACTTTGGTCCCCTTTTCTAGAGTCTTTGTCATGACTTGGCCTGGAAACTGGATTTAAACTCACAACCTTCCAGTCACAGGGCAGACACTCTTGCACAGGGCCACTGAGCTCTTCACTCAGTGGTCAGGAGCTGCTGATATCTTAGAGTTCAAAATAAAAAAAATTCTTGAAACCAAAACTCCAAAAAAATAAATAAATAAATTGGGAAAAAATGTAATAATTTCCAGTAGTTTCCAGAAATCCAAATGAAATGTTAAAAAAAGAAACAAAATATGAAGCAGGCAAGAGTTCTGTAGGTGTTATGGAACACCACTGACGGGATGATGATGTTTGAGTTTTGAAGCCAAAGGAAGTTTTAACTAAGCCGTGCTACAGAGTTGACTGAGCGATCACTTCCCTTTTGCTGTGGCCAGAAGCTTCAAGCAGCGTTGTGTGGCGCCTGCAGGGGCTAAGACCCACCATCACCGGCTGAGGGGCTGCTACATGCCCCTCACTCCCCGCCTCTGCCCCAGCCACCACACTTTTTTTGTTTTTAAATCTAGAAACCATGACGATCAGGTTTCTGTAAATAAAAATAAAAATCAGCAAAAGTAAACCACATTCCTAGTATATTCATTCATCTTCTTTACCGTTTATTCCCTTTCGGGGTCACGGGGTTGCCGGAGCCTATCCCGGCTACTCCTAGTATAGTCATTTCATATTTTATATTGATTTGTGCAGCCTGAGGCGGGATTCATGTATTAAATTTTCACTATGTTCCAGAAAAAATGTTCAAACAACAGGGAAAAGCTATTTAAAATCTACAAACAGATTTTCCCAAGTAGCTACTCAAGGAGTTAGGGGGCGATATACGGAAATCCATAGGAGGAGTTTGAAATGAAAACAAATATCATCCAATCAGTGATGTCTCATTGCAACTATTTTGTTTCAAGTTTTAGTTTCAGTTCTGGAAATTACTTTTGTTTTTTGAAATGTTTATTGTTTGTTTGTTTTCCTTAAAGCAAGAAAACTGTTGTTGTTATTTTTAAGTGTTGAGTGATTTTTTTCAATGTGGTTTGAACTTCAGGGCCACCGTACAGTTGACTAGTCTTTATATTTTGTAGGAACGGCGTGATGACGGAGCAAACCAAGATCTATTTCTCACTGTTTGGGTGAAACGAGATCTTGGTGGTTCATTTATTTCTTTTAGGAAGAATTTGGTTAATCAAGAAAAAAAAAAATGTTTAGAATTTATCCAAAAGTATTTTGTAGATGATTTCAAAAACGTCAGTTTTACTTCCTAATTATACTTATGAAGCACTTTTATTATATGTATTCAGGTAAGAAAATAAACACTTGGACAGTTTTTTAGAAACTAATTTAATAACATTTTAACAGTATTTACAAATGTATTTTAATTCATTTCGTTTTTAAGTAAAGAAAAACATAAAAAGTTTTGAAGTTTTTTCGTTTTCTTTGCATAAACTCACCGGCATCAGATATTTAAAAGTTGCTCTTTTGAGTCGTCTGCACCTCCTGTTGCCTCCCAACATGAGAACCTGCAGAGTTTTCCTGCATGTCCCTTTAAAAGGAGTCTTTCTTTTGTGGGATCTTTCTTTTTCCCTTTTGGGATGTTGCTGTTCGTCCTCGTTTCATCAGTTCCACCAAAGCGCCTGAACCTTGATGAGTGCTTTGGGAAGTGCTGCGGCTTTGGGGCCACATGAGTGAAGCTGCGGTCTTTGAGAGGCATGGCGCTCGCTTCATCGCGGTTAAACAATCCTCTGCAGGAGATCTCGGGCGGTTTTGAGTGTCCAGCTGGACTGGAAGCTTTCTGTTTCTGGGTTTCATCTGTTTGGGGCCGACAGGCTGCAGTTCAAAGCTAAAAAAAACCCTTCCTGATCAGTCAGCAGGCTTCCTCTGCAAACTTGATCAGATCGGTTTAATGACAAGTGCTTCAGTTCCTCACTGATGTGGAATCCCAAAATATCACGCCCACAGCTCGGACTCTTTTATTTTTTAAGCCGGCGAGCCAAACTATTACATGTGACATGTGGAAGCACTCAGGCTGTGCTGGACTACTCCCATCTGCGTAACCGGAACCAATAATAGTCATTACCCAAAAAGTCCTCCTTAAAACTTTGCGGGGTGAAACGGATTTCGTTGCAGAGGCATCCTTTGACTTTTGTTCCACGTTAAAAATGTCGGTCCGTTCATGAAGGATGGGGGGCACCAGTGGTCTTCGTGTCTGAGAAGCTTCAAGGAATGCAGGAAAGAACAGCAGATGTCTTTCGTCAGAGAGGAGTGATGGAAAATTCATGATTTCAGGATAAATGTAACCATTTTCCTAGAGCCTGATTTTATTTGTGGTCTGTGGTTGTATGTCTGTGCACTAAGTAATGTCGTGTTCCATAAACTGGAAGATTTGGACCCTGGGATTATGGAAACCTGTTTGTCACCCGTCTTTAGGGCTGTTTTGCTGCCACCATCAGAATTTATCAGTGTTTCTGCAGCTGCACAGATTTTGCACATTCAGCATTGATATTAAAGCCAAACGATCAGTTTCTGCGTAAAATGAACTAACACTTTGAAAAGAAAGTGGAAAAATATCTTAAAGTCCCAATTCAATCATCTTTTGATCTCTTTTGTATGTCACAAATATATATGTATATATCAAACTGCTTTTTTCCCCTCTGCTCATGATTCACAACGAACAAAAAAATGATCAGAAATGAAATTTTGACTTCATGTTCTTTATTTATGGCCCCCATCATTAAAAGAATCGCCTCAAGAACTTGTTTAAACACAAAAAACAGGATTTTCATCAGGGTGAGTCCGTGATATGATACACTTTCTCCAAAATTACATTCTATTCTATTAGAATAGAATAGAAACAAAAGGTATAAAGAGAATATCACATTAAAATATGAGTACAGCACAAATTACAACCTTAAAAAAGTCTGTACCAGTACCTCTACATTGGTAACAAACTGTGCTGTGTCTGATATTGGTGAGGGTTTGATTGATGGGAGAGTGTTGACTCCAACACCAACAAACATTGCAGAGTCACTGCCCCTCCGTGGTCTTTTCACTAAAATCCAGAGGGCATCACTCACTTAGATGCCCTAAAATGAGTCCCTTGCTGTGCCGTATACGGAGCCGAAACAGGTAACACCGCCCAGACAACCTAAACTCTGTCAGGATGGAAGCTCACGTTCTGACCATAAACAAACAAAGGAATAAGTCTGACACTGGAAGGGGGTTGGACACCTTCCTTGGTCATTTCTACAACCAAATTAATAAGGTTTTATGAAAAAGATGAATGGGTGGGACAAGGCAAAGTGGGAGTGTTTTTTAGTCCACCCATAGGTCCATCCACATGTCAATCAAAGAAGCATACTCCTATTCAAGCAAAAGTATGAGCTACAATTTGCTGGTTTACATACATTTTTCAGTTTTTGACCAATTTCTTCTTCTCTGTATTTATCACATGTTTGCTCGTTGCTTCAGAACCGCTGGGAAGAAAGTATGGGTTAACGTCAGCGCCACGGCTGCTCTGCTCGCTTGTTAAACCGGTGAGATCATGTTTGGCAGCAACAGGTCGTCTGTTTGCTGTTTGTGTGTTAAAGCCTGTTGTTTGTTTACAGAAGACATTTTAATAGTGAAAATAAAGGCATCCAAATATTCTTTAGGGACGAATCGGATGATTAAACAAACTGAGCGGCCTGCAGACCCGGCCCTCCTGCTGCAGACGCCTAACGCCGATGTGTTTGGCTGTGTTTGCTTTTTTTTCCATATTATCTCAACCTACAATCTGCAGCTGTGGAAAACATCATTTTAACAATGTGACCTCAGAGATTTGTACAGGGGAAAAAAAAAATCTGGCTCTGGTTCGTGTTACTTCTCTATGCATTCCAGCTCAAATCTCTAGATCTTAATGTAAGGAAAATCTTTAGATTCATCAGAGCAAATTCAAATGAAGAACTGCTAGAGACTCTTTTAAAATAATAGAAATTTAGTTAGTTTTTTGTCATTTTAATCTCCTGCTGGATTTAAAGTATTGAAACAAGTGATTGTGTGCAAACAGTAAGTAACCACATGAAAATAAGTGAATTCAAGGTAAGTGCTACTATTTCAATACAAGCCTAGAAGACACTTGAAATAACTATCTGACCTGTTGGTCAGTCTCAGAGCTGTTATACATCTTTGGGATACTGCCATAAACAGTTTAGAGACAAGCTATTCACATCCTAACAAACATTTATGGTAAGAATGCACAACTGTTGTGTGTGTAGGTGTGTGTATGGGTTTAAGCAGGCCTCTGATGTCTTTAGGTGGGCAGCTTCAATTGTCTGTACTTCCTTAAATAGACCCACAATGCTGAGAAGGCTCAACAAATTGCAGCATCCAAGAACCACCCCCTCTTTGTCTGCACCAATTCCCTTCAGCTTCATAAAGACAAGCTGCTAATGAGCCATAAACAACCATTCATGACTACTTGACCTGAAGCATTAGGGTGAGAAATGCCAGTCTTAGTCACATGCACCTATACGGAGGGCGGACCTGTACGGGCTCTGTGGGTGTTTGGGTGGTCCGGGACCGTGGAGGGTCACAGAAAGGAGCGGCTGCATCTTCAGGGGAGCACAGGTGTGTCTTTCAGTTCCCTCGAGGCTGGCATGGCGACCTCAAAGGGCGTTATGAAATTGGAACGTACCATTGTCATGGGTGTTTATCGTGAAGACTTAATAAGGTTAATAGAAGTTGGTTGGGGTGATGCTGTCATAGAATGTCCATGCGCCTCGATCTAGTAAGAAACGAGTACTGGCTCATCACTGACCCTGCACAGGAATGCTTTGACTTGATTACCAACTTACCTTGGACAGATCAATCTGGTTGGATAATTTGATTAATTGATGAATGGAAACACCCCATAGGATGTTTGTTGGATGGGCATGTTAAATATACTCTGTTTTTTTTTTCAAATTGTCTCATTTCCAACAGTCTGCTGTGTGCAAAAGGACAGGCATGTGAGCATGAACAGCAGTAATGGGCTCCTTGCACAGTGCCAAGGTTTTGGGGGGGGTGAAATAAAGATGAAAAATCTATACGACACGTTTGTTTCTCTCCTACTTCACCCTCAAGTGTTGAATGTTTGCTCCAACCTATCGCCCGCAGTTTGTCCGTTAAAATAAATTTGCATGAACATTTTCTTTCTCCGGGTTCACAGAGCGGTCTGTGACCTTGATATTTCGTATACAGGTACAGGTTTTTTGCCCGTTTCCACTGGTAAGGACAGTTGAGACAAAGAGAGAAGAAAAACTAAGGAAAGCAAGTTGGACCAAAACTCAAAAGATCATTAAAATGCATCACCTCCCAATCAATGATGTAAACCCAATCTATTCTACAAAGAAGGACACGTCTAAACTCATCTCTTCCAGAGACTGGGACTCAGAGTTGTGACTTGGACTTGAGATTAACTCAATTCCCCTTTGTTTATGTCTTCAAACTTGACATGAACTTGAGCTCTAAAACTGAATTTTCAGAAGAAATGATTTATTTTCTTGCTTCTTAGGCAAATTCTAGCAGAGCACACTCCATTTTTCTTTTCTTTTTATTGCACCACAAATAAAATCCTGTCTAAACTTAAAGCTGAAATTCTTTGTATGAAGATGAAAACCCTGTGTTGAAACCAGAGTTAGCCAATACTTAAAGTCTGACTATATTTTGATCTATTTTCATATTGTTCCAATGGTCTTTTTATTTTATTTTTTACCCAAAAGCATAAAAACCTGTGTTGTTTTTTTAAGACATATTTTCTGCAGAGCGGCAGGAGCTCATTAGAAATTCGCCTCTGTTTTGTGGGTGGGACTGATGTGGAAGTAACCTTTACGACATTTAAAAACACCAAAAACAGCATTGGAGTAGGTCTTTAAGTAGATCCAAAAATCATCATCATGTTTTTTTAAATCCCAGCTCTAAAAACTTTACTTTTTATTTGGTGTTTCTCCTTCTTAAATCAAACCATAAATCAAAAGCATCATCATTTGGCTTTTATTTTTATGAATGCTTTGTTTTAACTGGAGTTGACGGCATTGAGCATTGAGAAACAGAACATTGACAACTTTATTTGAATGAAATTTCTGTTGTAATTTCAAACCTAACTTTTATTTCAACACTTACACAACACCCTGCTGAGTTTCTCAGATGTACTCATTCAAAACGACACGTTTCAATTTCAAATAGAAAACCTGACATTTACGTCTGCGAGGAAGGAGTTAAGAGAACGTTGATGTTTTTGCTGCTTCTTCCAGGAAGGTTTTGGTTTACCTTCATCCAAAGTGTTTCACATGTTACCCTCTGCATGGGAGACAGGAAATGAGAGAATAAGGGGCTCCTACAATGATTCATACTTTCCCTGGTGCCTGAAATCATTAAAAAGAAGCTTGTAAGACGTTCAAATCTCCAGTGTGATGACCTAACGACCTCCTCTCATGAAGAAGTATGGAAAGAAAAAGCAGCTCAGAAGGAGGAAAAGACGGAATTACAAAAGTAGGAAGCACAGGGAGAAACCTTGTTGGTCAGAAAATGATGGAAAGTAAAGAGTCAAATGATGAAAACCAAGAAAACTCCCCAAAATTCAATACTTGACCAAGTAAATACATAGTTGAGTGGGATATTTCTAACTTTTCTGGTCATTTGTTTGGTAAATGTTGAATATTATGACAGAAAAAAATGCAAAGTAAAGAACTTTTCCCCTCACCTGGCTAAAGTTATCTATAACTTCATGAACTAACCCTTTAGTTTGGTGTTTTCTTACTTCATCTTCTGTTTTCAGATTTTTTGGAGGTTTTTTTGTGCCTGTTGAAGTCTCACCTGGTTTTGTCTGATAATTCTCCACAGCTGCGTTTAATGAAGTCAATCATCCTCTGTGTATTTGAGTGTCTGGTTTGCAGGTCATCTGCTTTGTCACTCTGTTTTCACGGTCTTGTTATACTTTGAATTGATGTATTGAAGTTTCTGCCTGGTCCATTTCAGTTTTGGTCCTTTGCCTCCTGACACTTTGGTTGCATTTCTTGAACTGTTTGATTCCCGAAAAAGAAGACTGAATGAACGAATGAATGAATGAAGATTTAATTCTTGCTGTATTTGGTCAGATTCCAATCATTTAATGTTTCTCAACCAATTGTGAGCCTATTTCTATTGACTTGAGTTTGGTTTAAATGAGTTTCATAAACCTAAACCTGATAAAAAAAAAAAATTTTTTATAGGTTTTGAGTCCTGTCTGCATAAAAATGCAAATAAATCCCCTTCCGTTTTAAACCCTTCATTCCAAAGGGGGAAGACGTAAAACAGTCATTTTATGCCTTTAGAAAATACAGAACATCTCCTTTTTTTAAATTATATAGATTCATTCATGGTTCCTTGAAGATGAAAAACGAACCTGTGACAGAAACTGTGTGTAATACTGCCGGAAAACACAAGATGGCAAAAGGTTCAGTTTAAAAGAGAAAACATGGCAGAGTCAATAGATTCTCATAGAAAAAGATGTGAACTGAGTGAAATGATCTGGAATTATCTGAATGTCAAGCTGGAGTTCTGCTATGCCTTATATGTTTCATTTTATAGACAATTCTCTGAACCATCTGTCAAAGAAACCACAATACACGACTCTCTACAGCCTCACTGACAAAGGCTTTTACTCACTAGACGGATGTTTCTGATTTAACCTCCAAGTAAAAACGCAAAACAGTTTTTAGATGAAAATTATATTTACCATTCAAACGTTTGTCCAAAAATTTACACTTAAATGAGTGAACTTTGTTCAAACTTTTGACAGTTATTGTCTGAATGTAGATTTTTTTTTACTGTGATAATGTATATATTATTAACTTTTTACAAATTCCCCATCAGTTGTGTTTATTTATTCATTTTTAGATCTGCTTCTTTTTAAGAACCTTTGGAACCACAAGCACACCAAAAAAAAGTAATTCCATTTAATTAATTGCGAGCACGGAAAGTGTGGTAAAAGACACTCAGCTCCCCAAACTGACAGGAAAAATTCACAGCGTCCAGCTGTTCCAGCTGTGATTAAACAAAAGCTTTTCAGAAAGAAAAATTGGTGGCCTGCCACAAATAAAAACCCGGTGTTGACTGAAAGTTAAAAATCCAACAGTCAGGTTGTGTTGCCTCAAAAGTGATTCAAACTGTCTCCACAGAAACAGTCACGGATATTTTTCCACAGCCACTTGATTGTATTTATTGGTTGTTCATCTCATGGGGCAATTACCTTTTCACATGGAGTCAGAGGTTTGGACTGCTTTTTTAGAAGCAGAATAGAATCATTTATAATGGCGTCTTGTATTGCTTCAGTTTCCAGAAAGTTTACGCTAGACAAACAGGAAACAAAAAGAAAACAAATCAAAAAGGGGCAAACATGTTTATTTCCTTTCATAGAAACTACATCTCCGTAGGTTTTTATGTGATCTCTGTGTTCATGACAGCAATGTGAAGGACTGGGTGGGGCTCTGTTATTCACTTTTCAACAGCCATACCATGTCATTGGCTCTTTTGGTGATTAAACTGTCTTGAATGCTGTTGAGGAGCATCAACCGGAACAGTCTGGAGGTGAACTTTTTAAGAAAATTGCTTTTAGCTGAGTCCTAATTCAAGTTTTTACATCGTCAGCAACTGATGTGATCCACTCTGAACCTCTGGCTCTTGGAATTTGCGGAGTTCTTCATCACCCGATGCACTTCCTGAACGGAGTCCAGAGGTTTTTGTCTGTAATGGATTCAGGAAGCTGTGCTGTGTTTCCAAGGTCGGCATTAACTACCATGACTCTGCGAAAGAGGCAGAACTGCAGAGTTTGTCCTTAAACAGCCTGAACTTCTTTAAATGAAACCTGTCATGACAGTGTGTGTGTTTATCCCGCCCGGCCCGCCTGAAACTATTTGGTGTGCGGTGTATCATTACAGGCTGATTGCAATTTCCCTGAAAATGTCTCTGCTTTGAGCCGCCCTGTCATTGCCCGTCCTTTTCCAAGGAACGTCTCCACAGGAAGCTCCTCTTCTCAGCCCATCCCAACATCCCAAGCACCAAACCATGAGACGCGATCAGAGGATGCTAATTACTAAACTGTGAACACACATCTGTGGAAAAAGAACCTCTTTTGTTCACTTTATTTATCACAGTTTTATTAAATTAACAGAGTTCTGATGTGTGACGAGTGACTAAAAATAATGCATGTAACAGATAACATTTTAAAAGATTTTGATCTTAGGTTCTTTCAATAAATATTAGAATTGAATGGTGTCAATTGAAAGACATGCATGTTAGACCCATAATTTCTGTGTAGATTCATAGTTATCTAGGTAAGTGGTTCCCAACTCCCGGGCCGCGGACCGGTACGATCCATGGAACAGTTGGTACTGGGTTGTAGTGACAAAAAAAAAAAAAACATGACCTACATTTTTAAGTTTTATTTTGAAAAACATCTACTAGATACTCCCCAACAAATCCGACTCATTCTTGGAACACGTCAAGTCGCTCGCTCGAAAATCCATCCACTATTTTCTTCAAGCAGCTTTGCCGACTGCCAAATTTAAACCTCCAAACTAACAAAGTTAAGAAAAAAAACAAACGTATTTGGAAAGTTTCTTTTAGCAGGAAAGAGCCAGAAAAGAAATGGAAAAAGAGCCTTCAACTTCAAAATAAAAGAAGCCGCATTTAACAGACAAAAAAAGGAGTCTTTAATCCAAACGTGGATTTATTGCGACAGTTGTTCCCACAGACCATAATAATAATGCATTATAATCAGCAACTGGCTGTCCAAGGTCACAAGGATGCTGCTAGTAAAGTTGTTCAAACGGTGGATTTATGTTTTATTATTATATTTAGAAAAATGTACGTTTTAGCTCCCTTTTTTTGAGGGTATCCATTACACTTTAACAGTCAGATGAGGCTGAAGTTGACATCTGATTTATCTTATCTTCCACTTTAAAATTCATGGGTTAAGGGAAAATCTAGATCACATTTTAATGGTTCCTACACCAAATCTAGTATATAAATAAAGTTCAAAGCAGCTGCAGACATTTTACAGAGGATGAAGATAAACTTCCCCCTCAGAAGTTAGCAAAAACTAGAAGCTAAAACAAATGGGATGCCCACTTTAGCTTTGTCTGACATTCAACCGGTCCATGACCTGAAAAATGTTGGGGACCACGGATCTAGGTCTTGTTATCGCACAATACTGTTTTTAGGGACACTTCTTCAGTTCAGTTCAGTTCACCTGTTCACATAATCCAGTGAACACGTGTTGGTGGGACAAAACAGCAGAAAATAAAGATGGAAAGAACTTTTAGTGGTAGTTAAAAGCAAAGAAACAGATGAGTTATGGTTAAGCAAAGCACTAGTTAAGGCTTGAATGATGTAATCACGACCTACTTTGGAAACTCACTGTGAATACGTTCAGTTTGAGACTTGTTGACATGAATGAACTTCTGCTTTTACTGTTAAGTTTAAAAAATATATATTTCTCACTTCGTTACTTTACCTGAAAAGACTGCTCAGTGCAAAGCTGAGAAATGTCAGTCAACTTCTTTTAACCCTTGTGCTTTCTTAGATGACCCCACCCTTACATTGACGTGTTATCCCTACCATGACAAAGGTGGATAAAGGTGGAAAGATTTCATGTAATCCATGGACACCAGTGAAGATCACAAATCATTGAAGAAAAAAGGTTCAGCGCACTGTTTAGTGGGTCTAGATCAGTGTTTTTCAACCTTTTTTGAGCCACGGCTTAACCTTGACAAAAATCCCGCGGCACACCAGCATCCAAAAAATAAAAAAAAATAAGCAGAAATTCATGGTCTCTTTTGATCGTCAGCCCCCCCCCCGCAATCTCACGTGGATTTTGTGATAATTGTGGCCCAAAAAGCAGGAAGTTGCGGCTGTTTTTTCTAAGAGATGAAATAAAAGTTAAATTAGGAAATTTAGAAACTGTTTGTTTGTCCGTTGAGGTTTCTAGACATTTCACGCGCACTCATTGTGCGCTGGGACACTGGCCCTTTAAGCCAATGCATCATGGGAGATGTAGTGTGAAAACTGCCGAAAAAGGGCAGAAAAACTCGCGTCTGTGAGCTTCATTGTTTTGTTCACGGTCTGACACAGGACTCTGTGGAAAGCTACACCGCTAAAGACGAGCTTTAGCTGGTATTTTTGTTGGAACTGAGCGACTTTATCAGCAGAATTAAGAACAAGGAAGTGAAGACTTTAGCCACTTCTGATTGGTCAGACTGCTGACATGTGATTAAGCCTTCAACAATGATTGGTGGAGACAGGTAAAGGGGCGGGACTTTTCCGCAAACCGCTATAGCTGCAGGTAAATACCGTCATTCTTATCAAAATGTCTTTAATAGAATCAAATAAACACAAAGAAAAAGTAATTTTAAGATCTTTTATATTCCTCACTACTCAGTGTTTTATCAGGGCCTGTTTGGATGAACAAAGAGCTGATTTCCTGGAGATGGAAAATGTTTTTAGATCAGTGAATGATTAATGAGGGCAATTTTCCACGGCACACTTGACCATCTCCCGCGGCACACTAGTGTGCCGCGGCACACTGGTTGAAAAACACTGGTCTAGATGACCCAACTCCCAATGTTAAAGTGCCTAGGATAGCACAAGGGTTAAATATTGCCCAATGTCATTTATTGGTAGTCAGGCAGGGATATACTATAGTTAAACATATAGCGGCCATCAAAGTTGGTGGTAGTGTGATGGTATGGGGCTGCTTTACAGCTTAGAGACCTGGATAACTTTCCATAATAGCATAATGAAGTCATCTAAACTTTGTTTCATGGTTTGTTTCATTATAATCCTTTTTTTAACTGTTTTGGACTTATGCTACATGTTTATTTGCATTGATTCAATAGTCTATGTAAAATAACAGTTGACTTACCTTTTCTAATGATAGTACACGTGTGAGGAGGCTTGCAGAAAGTTTCTTTTTTTCTTTTCAGTCTACCAAATATTAAAATTTTGCAGATGTAAGATTTTCCAAATGTAAGATAATTATTTAGTGTCTTTCTCCATGAACTCATCCATGAACCCAAATTTTTCAAGTCTCCTTCTCACAGTTGACTCATGAACTTGACTTTAACTGAGTCAAGGGAGGCGTTCTCTTCTTTCCATGCTTTTATCTTTCTCTGGATGAGTTGTCATGTTCTTGGACTCATCCTGAGGTTAGCATGATAGAACTGTGTGGGCTTTTAGAATTTGGTGGTTATCACATAGTCATCTAAACATAAATGCACAGGTTTTAATTTAGATGTGGTTCATGGTAGCTCCAGCCAGGCTCAACCAAAAAACAACCCATTTAGATTTAGAATGAGTCTTACATTTAACCAATTTTAGTTAGCTCCTGTTTGACTCTTAGTATCAACTCTTTGGTGGTTAAATCAGCAAAAAGGTTGATAACTACTTCCTGTGCCGATGCTGAAATGGAAGGGATTAACTATCCGGAATTAGACCAGAGAAAACTGGTAAGATTTTAACTTTAAATTAGAAGGGACTCAACAAAATTTCAAGAGAACGAAGAGGAAATCAGCTCTGCCAGCCTTGACCCAGAGATGCTGCTACCCACAAAATGCTGCCTAAAACTGCCTTGATTCAATTAGTTAGAAATGTTTTGTTGCTGTTGCAGATGTGGAGGCAAACATTAATTTAAAAGGAATTTGATTGAGACTGTATAAAATAGCCAAACGAACACAAAATTAAATCTTGCAACAAGATTTTGTCTGGCTATGAGCTAATAAAGCCAGAAAAAAACTGACTTTTATAGGCAGTTCCCACAGCTGTATGTAGTTTATGGGCTGGTGATGATACTCCAAATCACTCGACTGAAGTCAACTTGTGACAGGTAGAGATTAAAATCTACCCCATGGGTGGTCAGGAAACCATTTACTGGCGAAAGTTATGTAGTTTAAGCTAACATCGTCCCAACAACCACATAATTAGACAGGCCAGCGCCATCTAAGACTCTCTCATTCGCACGTCTGAGACCTCTGTCAAGTGCCTCCAAGAAAGCCCAGATGGCAGTGTGTGATGTTGGCCCAATGATGGGCATGTGTATAATTATGGCATTCTCAGATTTGGCTGCGTGAGTGGCTGCATTGCAAATAGGCTGACATGAGCACAATTTCAGTCCCTGACTTAAGTCATGTTAAATCTGCTGCACAAGTCTGCCTTTCAGACTGCAGACGGCACCAAATCCAGGAAAATTGGTATTATGTACCAGGGTTGGAGATATGAGTAGTTCAGACTTGAGTCACCCCTTAATTTGCACTTGCAAAGAATTTAAGTTTAACTTGAGTTCCCATACTTAAAATTTGCTCTGTGCTTGAGGTTTGTTAGTCATAAATAATTAATTGTAACAAATTCTCCATTGGTTGGTTGTAAATTTTACCACAATTATTTAATCGCGATCCAGACCATTTAGTGACCATAATCAATGTGTGACTGGTGCAATGATTAGACACAGGATTTCACTTGGACTATCAGACAACTGAGTCCCAACACATTTCCCAAACTTTGAAATTTGCTGGAAACGTATGTTTCCAGAAAATGAAAATGGATAAGTTGCACAAAAACGATGCTCTGATTTTCAAAATAAATATGAGCAGACTTACTCCTGTTTTAAAGTGTGTTGCCCTAACCCTGACTTAAAAAAAATTCAGCAAACCTTTCGAGGAAACGTTGTGGAAGATATTTTAAAACTTTGTCATTTTTCTGTATGAAATCGGGGAAGAAAAAAAAACATCAGGAATTGACATTTTTTATTTATGTTTTGTTAATATTCATTCATTTTGAATAATATATCATTTGATGGCTATTGGAACCTTTTGTGACCACTAAGAGTGGGAACCATTTGAGTTTCTCCAATGACAGCAATATACAAGCAGCACAGCCTGAGAGAGGGCGGCTGAAATTTAAGGTATGGCAAGCCACAAGAGGCAAAATTCAGCACAAAAAAAAAAAGTCCTTTAAAAAAAGACTGTCAATGAACATCCAGTATCTAATGCAACTTTTTTTGAGCGAAAGTGCAGCATTCTTTCAATTTCAAAGTCATATTTATATAAGGCTGCCGTGTCAAACTCCAGGGCCAAAATTCAAAGCATGCCAAAGGTCAAGGGATGAACAAGATAAACTTTTGTTTAACACACTAAAACTACACTTTTTAAAAATGTGTTGTTTTAGACTATTCATTTTTAAGGAAACCGAGATTTGACTTTTTCATATAGTTAGATAGATCTTTATTTCTCATTCTCATGCATACAAATAAAGCTCTCTGCACTATTGCGCTTCTGTTGTTAGGAGTTAAGTCAGTCCCCCTGTCTTTCTCAAAGCACAGATGTTAAAATGGCAGCAACCCAAGAAAACACTAATGCACATGGCGTGAAAAGCGCCCTCTACCCCCATAACTTCTGCTAATTGCCTCTGTGTAGCCTTCAGTTTAAACTGATGAAGCAGGGGGAAAAAACGGTAAGATTAATCTGCTGGACTTACAGCCGCAGCAGAATGTTTAATAAAAAATGCTGATTTGGAGACAGCGGTGTCATTAAACACTGATGCTACGATGCTAAAGGCTTTGATACTATCATGCTATGTAAACCGGCTGCTCCATGTGCCCCTGTAGGTACCATAACCATTCGGCCTGCAACAACCGTTCGGGTCCTTAGACCAGTGCTGACATCACATTATGTGATTGGTTGTCCGTTGGTCTGATGACGTGTCAGATAGTGATTGGTCTGGACAAATTACTACACAAACATAAAAGAAGATATTATGCGGTCCGTTGTAAACAAGCAGAGCTTGTGCGTTTGCAGCCGAACGGACTGCGGTCCGAACCCTTCTCCGGACCGCACACTCTAACAAAGCACCTTCCCTGCCTGCGAACACGAAGCTACGAGACTCCAGCTGCTCTGATCTGAGACACAGTTCGCTTGTGTGGAGCAGTAGGTTCAGTCTAACGGCCACAGATCTTTTTACAAAGTGGGTTGTGGCAAAATCTCTCTACAAACACTACAAAGACCAATGTCGGACACAACTTATGAGGGAAAAAAACTTAAAATTGAAATATGTAGAGCCCGAGCAGATCTCCACGCTACGTAGTTTGTCCAAGTGGTGATACCATAGTGTGACGTCATCCTCAGTTGACAGGACCCCGAACGGTTATTGCAGGCCGAATGGTTATGGTACCTACACCGCCTTCATGTAATCACGGACCGGTTTAAAGTCGGACTATATTTTCGTGGAGTGGACTTTAAAACATGGTGGATAATTGCAACAAAATAACATTTTTAAAATTTTTTATTTATTAATATAATAAGAGGCACTTTAGACGTTTTTATCTACCAGCCAACTTGTTTGGTAGATCAAAAGAACAGATTTTGTCACTGGGGTGTTGACTTCATCAAACCACACATAGCAAAATCTGTTTCAAGGCCGTTGCTACCAAAAATGCTCTGCCGAGTGTGTTCTAGTATTTCTCTTTATGAGATGCTCAAGCTAGCAGTAGCTTACAAAACATTTTTTCAAGACATATTTTCAGTAGTTTCACACTTTTGATGCCTTCAGCGTGACTCCATCCCAAAGAGGCCCAGACTTCCTTCAGCTACTCTAACTATATGTAAGTGTACATGTGTATACATATAAATGTATATAATGTATATGGGTGTGTTTAGAAGTACTCCATATTTGTTTTATTAAATATAAATACTGAAGATTAAAAAATTGTAAGCTTGTGTTTTGTCCTTTTTTTTCTTCTCTTTTTTCTCCTTTTTAATGATTCTAAAATCGTTACACGATCCGAACCCTGAATTTTGGGGTGAATTTTGCCCCCCCACTGTGTAGGCCAACATTTGTTTAGGAAATCACAATATTAACTAGTTTATTCTCGTTAAAAATGTCTCTGCCCCTACATTGGTCTCACAATAATATCGAGGCACAAATGTAAATATAAATCAAATATATGTCATATAAACGTGTGTGGAAAATTTCGGCTACAATGGCTTGCCATACTCGGTGACGTCACAGCAGCGTCCGTCCTTGTTCGGAAAGAAAAAGTTTGTTTAGCTTCAGCAAACTTCACTCCGTCGGTGCGGGAAACGATGAGAGGAGATCGGACGGAGCTGGTGGTGGCTGCCTTTTCGGTTCGCCTCTGAAATCGGTTTTTATTTTATTAAATTAATGTCAATTTTAGGTTCCTGTCTTGACTATTTTAGAGGAGCACCGCTGTTTAAAAGAAAAAAAAGGAGCCTGAGCGACCGGTTGTTGTGGACGGAATCACCGCCGCCGCCTAGCCGTTGGTCCCCTTAGTCAGCAGCGCTGGACGTTTTTCCGGTAAATTCTTATTCCTGCGTCGTCATCCTCCTCACCATGTTGGTCGTATGTCCGAAGTCCTCGCGGCCTCCCCGCGCATGAGCGGCGGCGCGGGAGCCGTCGGGGCTCGGAGCCGGCGGGCTTCAGGATGAGGATGCCCAGAGGAGGACGCCTGCTGCTGGCCACGAGCGCGGGCTCGCTCTTCGTCCTCGTGCTGTACTTTCAGAGCATCACCAAACCAGGTAAGGATGTGGTCCAGGGACGATATTATTTTTACGACACTTCTCTGGCGGTTTTCCTCGCCTTTGGGTTAATACGAAAAGCTTAATACAGTTGGAGGATTTTCAAAGTAAAAGCCTTTTGAGAGGGAGCCGTTTGAAGGAGCCACAGAGCAGCACCTGTGTAACACGTGATGAAAGGTGAATGAGATGATGCATGAATAAGCCCACTGTGAAGAGAGGAATGTTTTCACAGCACCCCCTGCATTCCTATGCGCCCCCCTCCATCCCTGCCTGGACACCAGAAGCCCCCATCCACACGATGTTCAGAGTACTGAGGGGGAAAATGGGCAAAATAAGGTGAAAAAGACCCCAGAGGTTATTACATTTAACGCTTGTGGTTTAAAATAACAGATCCAGATAGCCCGGACGGAGACGGGGGGGGGGGGGGGGGGGGGGGGGGGGGGTCTTCTAGTTTCTACTCATCTGTCAGCATGTGGGTTGGTCCACAGTGAATCCTCTTTAATTCCCGTCATTATTTGGAGTATTTACAAGGCAGCAGCAGCAGAAGTGTGCGGCGGCCAAACGGCCTAAATTGTTCCCAGAGCGCCCTTCATTTTCAGAAAAGCCATAAACCACCTTTTATAGTCGGTACAAGCTGACACACGAACCACATGTTGCTGAACATACAAGCCCCCCCCCCCCCCCCCCAACCACACACACACAGAAACTGCCTGATCTGTTGGGGCTTGTCGGCTTTAGAGGCGCAGCAGTAGCAATGAAAGCCACATGTGAAGCCGGCTGGAGCCACATTAGACGGGACTAATTCCCAGGATGTCAGCAAAGCTCAGCCCCTCTGAAATTATTCTCTTCCCCCAAAGTGGATTTAAACAGCAGCAACAGTCGGATGGGTGTGTTTGTGATCACAGCCGTTCCCTCCTTCAACCTCCCAGTCGTCTTTCGGTTTATTCAGGGGTGAGACGCAGCAGAAGAAGGTAGCTGTTATAGCCCTTCTGCTTTTTGCTTTTAAAGTTCTCTCCAGGTTTTTCTTCCTGCATTATCTCGTAATCCCGATGACCTGACATCCCAGGCTCCGTCCGAATTCCCTCCCCAACCCAGAACTACTAAAAAACGACACAGTGCGGCTCTTTGTAGTGCCCTAAATTTTATAAGCAATTGGGACACCATGCTCACATCTTTCTTTATTTTATTTATTTATGTATTTTTAACAAATATGACGTCATAGAATTCACAAAGTTGAGTGTTTTGTGACGATTATTTATCAGTCCATTTTCCCCTGAAGATAAAAACGTTGATGGTTTATTAAAAAAAAACAATTTAAATTTTTTCTTTCGCTAAAAAATGTTCTGACGGGATGCATTGTGGTCTATATTCGCGGATCTAGTGAGCATCGATGGACACTGGTTTTTTGCGGAGACTTTTGGGAAATTTCCATTTTGGATTTTGGAATTCAGACAGCAATACAAAAAGGGCAAAGGAATTCGGACACAACCCCAGATTCTCTTTTTTTGGGGGGGGGTCATAATTTCCAGTGTCACCCTCAGCGATGTGAGGCTTTTATTTGTTAGCCGTCTACACTTTAAATGACTTTTTAAACTTATTAGCTGATACCCAGTTTAAAAAAAAGAGAAATAAATAACATTTCAAACTGTTTCCAGTGGTCTTTTCATCCCAATTGTGCATTTTTAGCCAAAATCCTAAAACCTGTTGTTTTCTAGGACATAGTTTCTGCAGAGCAGCAGGGCTTTATTAGAAATCGACCTCTAAATTGTTGGCGGGACTGTTGACATGGAGCAATCCCACCCCCTCTTTCCCTTTCACGTTAGTGGGAGGTCTCTGTTTTCCACGCACTCCCACTAGCTGACAGCCCCTCCCACCTCCGACCTAACATTACCGGTGCAACGAAAATGGCGAGCAAAAGTGGAGATTTCCAGCCGAACAGTTCTTATCCAGATTCCAGCTCAGACCAGGAAAACAAAGACGTTCATGGATCTGAAGGGGTTTTAAAAACTGGAGTGGGTCTTAAATACTAGTTATGAATACTGATAGGGTTTGGGGTTGGGAGGGGCTGGTGCTCAGAGAGCCGGTTTTTAGAGGAATACTATAAATGCGAAAACGGAGCAAAATATCGCTTTGGGATTGTTTATAGTGAGGAAGGAACATTAGAAAACACTTAAAAGCTCAGAGTAGATTTTGCGTGGCATGGTGAATACTTGTATAGCGCTTTTCTACCTTCCTCGAAGTCCCAAAGCACTTTACAGGCACAGACCCGTCCACACCCACTGGTGGCCGCTCCGCTGCCGAACTCAGGCGCCAACCTTCCACCAGAGGCACGGTGGGGTTCAGTGTCTTGCCCAAGGACAGTTTGACGTGGAAATCGAACCCGCAATAGTCCGATCGGACCTCGACCGCCCTACCACTGCACCACGGCCGCCCATGGTCCTTCTAATTTATCATTATCGCAATATCAAGCTGTGCAATACGCACATCACAGAAGGCGGTGAAAATTGCTGTTAAATGGAAATAAAAATGCGCTAAAACAAGCTTGAAGTACCCATCATGCATTTGACCAATTGGATGGGCTCCTTAACATAATTGACCAATCAGAAGGAACCCTTTTATGTAGACAAGGGTCATTTGGAGTTTCATTTAAATGATGTTGACTCTTATTTTAATTAAACTGTTGCAGTGAAATAGAAATGACGTATTAAGTAGTTTTGCTATTTGTTCATGTACCACAGGTTATGTCGTCATGGTGATATTGATTCTAATATTGCAAGTTTTCCTCACATCGTGCAGCCCTAATGATACATCCAGGTCCAAAAACGTCACAAAATAAAGACAATTCTGAAAAAATATAAGTATTGCCAAAAAAAGAAATCCGGGTTTGAATGGAATGTCTTCATTGAGTGAATATAGTAAATGAAGAATCTGCCCACAATTTTAGATTCTTAAACTTTTTTCAAATGTCTGGTCTACTTTCCATCCCGTTCGTGGTCTGGAAGATGCGTTGGGTAACGGTGGAGACAAATGACTCGTGGTTGACCATCAGAAATGTCCAGCAGAACCGTTTCCACACGGTCAGAGACGTCCTGGGAACATTTGTTCAGACTGAGACTGAAGACCTTTTTCTGTCACAGCAACAAACGGGTCCAGAAAATCTGATTGTATGAGAGGAGAGGAATTTCTGTTTTTTTTGCCAGGCTGCTAAAAGCAGCAGCGAGTTGGAAGTGCCCGATAATGAGAAAGTGCTGAAGAAACCAAATTATGGACTTGAGTCAGAGAGGAGCGGGTTCCTGTGAGGTAAAGAACAGCAGGGATGTCTCATGGACCCATCAGACAGGTTCATCACAGCAAACCGAGCCCTTATGTTCCCAGGAAACCTTTTTCTACCGTATCAAAGTGACTCATCTTCTCTACTCTGAGGTCTAAAGATATGTGCACGCTCCGTCTGACTGAAGGTGCAGCAGACGAAAGCTGAGTTTCTGTGAATTAGTCACAACCTCCCCTACGACTTCCCAAACATGACACAAATAGAATCTCTTTCGGTCCATTCATTGTTGAACTAATGGGGACCAAATGGTAGTTTCATTTTCTGGTTTAAGTGTGGCTGCTTTGTTCCGTTGCGCTGATGAAACTTCAGCGGTGGAACCGCCACATTTGACAAACTGCTTCCTGATGGCTGGCTTTTAGAGTAGTGGGAAGTAAATCTGCCTAGTGTTAGGTCTGTTGTAAATCTGATAAAACCTGGTTGTGTGTGTGTTCTTCCAAACTGTCGCTAAACACAGGACCACTTTCTGGTGAGACTGTAGGAAGTCCGTCTCTTAGATTGGCCTCGTTTTGTACAATATCTTTGAGGCGCATATTAGCGCATTGCTTTCTAAAACAAGTCCAATTCTGGACAGGAAGTGGGGAGCGTGTTATTGTTGTGCGTCCATTGTGTTGCTTCCTGGAGCAACACCCTGGGGAGCAGCACTCTGTAAGTGAGAACAGTGTGGTAGATAACATGAAAGGAGTTGTAATATTAGCAGAATAATTCTTCCATGATGGCTTTTAATAAATCGTGCACATTGTTCAGCTGTTGGACTGATGTACACAGCGGGTCTTCATGGACGATTGTGGCGTTTGGGTCAGGTGATGGTTGTGGTGACCGGGTCTCCACAGGAGTTCACCTGAGACCCCAAGTGGAAAAACATTATCAGAACAACATGAAACGGGGCAAGAAATGTGAGAGATGTCGGTGAGAGTTCTCACTTATCTAGACGCCGTCTTGAAGTTGAGTCGTGGCATCTAGACCTAAAATTTTCTTTGTTTTCACGTTTTTTTCCATTTGTCCAAGGGGCGTCATCTGAGTGGTAACAGGTTCAAGCCCCACATACTCCTGATGGATACCAGGGATGCAACACTTTTAGGTTAAAATGTAACCATTTGTTCCACCATTGAACCAGATGGTGAGGAAAGTAAATCGCTGGATCCCTACAGTTTACCAGGAGAGGCGTGTCAAACACGTGCATAGGAGGCATTTATTTTTTTATTACGAAACGTTACGCCAGGCTTAGTAGAAGCTGACTGAAAGGTTTTCTTCATTGTTGCTTTTTAGCAAATTAAAAAAAAAAAACCTTTCAGAGTTTTTAGTTTTCTGGGAATCCAAAGCAAAGCGTGACCCAAACATTGAGCTTTGAACTGAATTGTGGGAAAAGTGAATCGTTGCATCCCTAGTGGGCACCTACATTCTTTCCATTGAATAGCGTCCTTCAGGTTGAGAAAAGTACGAGTGTTTTGCTCGGTTACGATCACGGTCAAAATCTGAACCCCAACGTTTCGGGCGAGTCTCTGCGAAAAGCTTTGAACTCTGAAGTTTTTCCGACTTCCTTTCCCTGCTGTCGTCTGGGTTTGCTGAGGAGCTTCCCATCTTGACTGTCAAAGAGTTCCTATAGATGCGCCGTGCTGCGACATTTCACTAGATCAGACATGTGTTCCATCTAAAGATGACAAGACTTTGTTGATCCCAACCTGTGAAAGTTTCAGCAGCGGCTTTAGTTTGTACAACAAACGGTTGGAATTTACTAAATCTACAATACAAAGTACTGAAAAATACACTACTACATCATCAACAATAGTAATGCAGCTTATGTTTTATGTCGCCGTGGCAGTGAAGGGGCCTTAGCTGCTTGGAAAAGGCGCTCCGCCGTCTGTCCAATAATGGATGGCGAGCGTGATCAGGATGCGTTCAATGTCGTCCTGTTCATCACTGCTTCAAATGAGTAAACGGGTCATGGAGTCAGAAATGGACCAAACATGGAGGAAACCAAAAAAGGAAGTATTGGTTATTGCAACATAAGAAAACTGATCACGCTCTGGTCGTGTGACGATGATGTGACCGGTAAGGAAAGTGACTCGCTGTCCGTTCCAAAGGCTTTGGCATCAACAGAACACGCCGCCGCCGCCATGACTTGGTTTCTTAAAGCTGGATGGTTGTTACAATTGGAAGATTTATTTGTTTATAATTTAATACATTATTTGCTTTATCATACAACCCTGTTTTCTAACAAAGCCAAGTCGTACTTTTGTGACAGAGACCAACAGCTGTTGATGTTTGTTTAAATCTTCACTCAGTATTTAGTTTTAATTAGATTAATAGTTGTTTCTAATTTAGCAGTTATTTCAATGGTCTATATTATCCTCATCATTTACTGCCCAGTGCCTTTAAACCAAATGAATTAACTTCAAATGCAGAGTCAAAACACACCTGTAGATGACCTTTTCCCGCTCTTTTTGTCAGTGTGGGCATGTATTTGGACAGAGATGAGCTCTGGGTTTTCTGCCATCGTCCCTTCAGCAGCGCCCCCTTCATCCGAATGAAGCTCGGCCTGAGAGAGAGAATCAGCACATCGACATTTCTTGCCAACGGCTGATGGGTCGGCACAGATCGGCTGGTTTGCTCTCAGCAGCCGTCTTCAGACACAAGGCGGTGGCGCTGAGGTCGCCGGGCTGCGACCCCGGGGCAGGCCCGCCCGCAGAACTCTTCTTTTGCTCGTGTTTGGCTCGATTGCAGGATGTCCAACAAGACGCTCTGCCAGCAGGAACCCCAGCTTTGCCTGCTGGGTCGGGGTCGCTGCCGTAATCCCACATGTGCCGATCCAATCTGACTTTAATTTAGAACGGAGGAAAGCGCCATTGTTTTCCTTTTTTAATGATTGTTCCGTCTGCACAAACAAAGAAGAGGACTTAAACACATTCATGTCAGCATTTCAGCTTTCATGCACGTCTGCAAAAGAGCTTTTAAAAAAAGGCTGTTTTGGAACAAAAGAACGCTGTGATGCCCCACAGCCCCAAACGCCACACGCTACACCTGCAGTCCATCTGTTTGGTTGGTTGGGCTCCAGTAAAAGTCCATCAAACCGATGAATGTTGTCGTCCCTTTTAGCAAAGAAGCATCTTTTCTGTTGGTTTAGAGAAAACCTTCCTGAGCTGCAAACAGGTTCCTTCAGGTTCCTGCTTCAACTTTTGCAGCTCCAAACTTTTTCCTGGAAATGAACAATTTTAAAAAATACAAGCTTGAAATTGCAAATCCCCTTCTGTTCCTTTTTTTCTGAATGCAGCTGCAAACTACAAGCTGGACAGCTTTCTGTCTTAAAGCATGAAGATGGTGGCCAAACCAAAGTCGCAGACAAAACTGCGATATTTAGATTTTTCAGAAATGTGGCCTCTTTCAGAGACACGGTTGGCCTCTTGTTGGACCTACAGCAGATACAGCGACGTTGAAAATGTGGATCAACCTTCAGGATCTTCAGAACCTTCCAGCTGCAGATGTTCCCGTCTGTGTCCAACCCAACAGCAGGTTCAGGCTTCTCTGTTTATTACAGCTCTTATTAGTCTCTAGTCTGCAGTGGACTGGAAAATTCTTCTTTTTGATTCAAAATAATCCAGTTTATGTTGGGATTAAGACACTTTAAATCTGGAATCCTTTGCGGTTTATCAGAAAAACAAACCCCTTAAAACAATGTTGGGGTTGGTAGATCTCACTCTTTAAATCCAACCAAGCCAGTCGGATCCGGTGCGTCTCTGTTTTTTTTATGATCACTCTTCTGAATATTCATCTGAACTCTGGGGTTTCTGTGAAAACCCGCTCAGGACTCCACACTGGTTTTTTTGAACTGCTGGATTTGCATGTTTTAAGATCAACAGATTTCTGCCGTCCTCTCTTCCTGCCTGAATTTCTTTTCTTATTTTCTTTTTCCGTCACTTTCAGTTCTGCAGAGTCTTTAATCAGCACAGATCTGGGATTGTTCGTTTAGACGTGAAGAAGACCTGGACGTCTCCTAAGCAGAGCGGATATTTACCTTCCATCCTCATCACGATTAGAGTCGGTTTCAAGAAGAAAGGAAACTCATTTAGCTCAGAGATTGGCCTGATACACAGAGGAAGACATTTTTCATCTTTGCTAGATGAATCAGTCTTTCTCTCGACATGACGTGACCGACCCTTCCTCGTTGGTCTGAAGCCGACCTGAGCTTCTGCTCAGACCAGCGGAGCCGCTTCGGCTCTTCTTGGTGTCTGTGATGTCACTTCCTGCCTCTCAGAGGAAGTGTCGATTTGGGGTTTAGTCACGAAACACATCGTTGTGGTTTCCGCTCTTCAGAACCCGCTCGTTTTCTTCCGTTTCTGCTTTTCCGCTCACGTGGAAATCATGTGAAGAAAAAACGTGGCGTCTTCATCTTCAATCTGCAACTTTCTGCAGCCTAACCCAAAACATCTTGAAAGGTTGTTTTTTTTTCTTTCTAATCAGTGACGGGGCATTTTGCTGCTCAGAGGCAGAATATTTCTGATGTTTTACAGAGAAAGTAAAGGTTTGGAAATGGTTATTTACCAGGACCAGCAAAGGGAGCCACCCATCACCCCTAATGATCTGGAAAGTCAACCCTGAGGCTCCAGAAAACCCCAAACGCTTTAACTTTCATCTGATCGTGGTCATGAGGGACGCTGTTTGATGGCGAGCTGCAGTCCTCATGTGGGTGGAGCCATCTTTAACCTGCTTGCATTTATGGAAAGGCTGAGCATCGGGATGGGGGCTGATGCGGGAAGACGAGGACGGTCGGGACTCGTTCTGCCTGTTTGCTTCATTTTTGCTGAGTCACTGTTACTGAAGTTCTGCTATTTTCTGATTCAGGCTTCCTCAAAACAGAAAAAAAGGAAGCAGAAATGATTTAAAGCTGGGTTTTTATCTAGAAAACGGTCGTCTGTCTTTACTACAGCTGAGGTTTGTCTGGACTAGGCCTGCAAAAGAAATCCAGAATTTAGCGTTATCGCCATATCAATCTGTGCAGCATTCATGTTGCAATAGTCGACGAAAATTGCAATAAATGTTAATCATAAATGTGCTAAAGCAATCTTATGGCAGCTTGAAGTATTAAATGAATCCATTTATGCATTTGACCAATCGGATGGAGTCTTTCCATTCGCTTATTTATTGATCCATTTTGGAGCCTTTGATGTTAGATGGAGACGAGCCTCATTTACAGTAGAATTTAAGGGACGTTGACTCTGATTTAAATGAAACTGTTGCAGTGAAATGCAAATGAGGCTTTTAGTTTTTCATGTGTTACAACCCATATCGTCATGGCAACATTGATCACCAATATCGCAAATCTCGGGTTTTCCTCATATGGGCCGTCCTAATCTGGACACAAAGATTAAAGGTGGACAGAAGCTGTACAGGTGCATTCTGGGAGTCCAGACCCGCTTCCAGACGGCAATCTCTTTTTTTTTTCTTCCCTGTTTTTGTCCGTGTCGTTGTTTGGAGTTTTTTTCTGTCAGACAATAAAGACGTGGAGATGCAAAGAACCCCCCCCCCCCCCCCCCCCCCCCCCCGGCATTGTTTGAACACACATGGAAAAGAAATTATTGAGAAAACACAAACAAACAGACAGAAATATCTCTACAGCTGAAAGCTGCAGTATTAATAGCTGCAGACTATTTAGATGTTTGAGACAGAAATCCTGGACTCATCTGTAATCTGGAACTTTAAACCCAGTTGTCATCGATGAGGCTTCTTCTATTTTTGTGTTTTCCATCTTTGCTTTGCATGTTGTGGTCACATTTGCAATCCCATAATATGAGGTGCTGTGAATGTGTCTTTGAGCTGAGGAAAACGTGAAGCCAGAGCAGAAAGGACACCTTCTACAGCGTCCAACAGCATCGGCTGCTTGTCTGTTTGCAGAACTTTCCCTGGGGAGTGAGGAAGTTCCCGGGAAAAGCAGGAGAAGTCCGCTGCAGACGCTCTACAACGGCGAGCAGGTGAGGAGGAAGAGCGAGCGGGAGGAACTCCTCCTCATCATCAGGATGGACAAGAAATCGCCTCGATATTCTGCTATAAAAAGCTCCCAAAAAAAAAAAAAAAAATTCATTTGTTGGTCGCCTTACAGCAGATGACTCTCAAAGATAAACATAATACCAAGAATACAAAAAATGAAAATGCAAAATAAAAGAGAAAAGTTAAAATACAATCTATGGCTACGTTCACACTGCAGGGCTTAATGCTCAATTCGGATTTTTTTCAAAAAATCCGAATTGTTTGCTAGACCGTTCACATTTCCAAGTAAATCCGAACTTTTGTGATCTCCAGTGTGACCGTGACACGACCCAAACGAGACCCGCATGCGCAGAAGCCAGAAGAATACTCAACGGTGAACGACGTCACTTGTTGTTTGAGGAGCAAACGTTAACATGGATGTCAACAACAGTGTTGTCAAAAGCGGAGCTCTTTTTGTAATATTAAATTTATTTTCATGAAGGAGCAGCACAATTACAATCTTCTCATTTTAAGAAGGCATTGGAGTCGGGATCGTCTGTACCCACTGTAGTGGAATAGGAATGTGTATGTGTTGGGCCCGCGCGCCCGCGTGTGTGTGCAAGCGGGTGCCGCGATAGAGAATGGGGGGGGGGGGGGCAGTGTGTGCGCGCATTCATGTTGTGTGTTACGGAGGACGGTAATAAAAGAAGGTTTCCCCCCAAATAAATGCTATGGACTCTTTATTAACCCGTTCTGGAGAATCTAAGGATTAGAACAGAACAGAACAGGGAGGAGGAGGAGGATCGCCTCGGGTCCCCCGCACTTCTGAGCACGGTGGGAAAGGAGAAAGAAAAAAAAAGTTATCGCGGGAAAGGTTCAACACCACGCTCTGCCATTTAGCTGGAATTTTTTTCAAAAACCGTCCAGTTGCGATAAGAGCCCTGGAGTTTGGCCTGAATAGAGCGATCAGCCCAAATATTAATCCAATCAGTGACCTCCCTTCCCTTCCACTGACTGATCTCAGCAGCATCGTCCACCATGGTTAATGTTTATGTTCTCGTTCCCGCCTACTTCAACGCAAAATGATGACGTTTGTTGCGTGTCGATGACGTACAGTTCGGAATCAAGTCGCCTGGCCGGTCAGACGGCGGTCGCAATTGAAAAGAA